>NC_057799.1:110713780-110714627 GCF_018294505.1 Triticum aestivum | reverse complement strand
CGTAGGAGGTCGTTTCGTCCGTTTTGCGGTACGCCACACCCCTCCCGATCAACAGGACCCCCGTTTCGACCATAGGAGGTCTGTTTCCTCCGTTTTGCGGTACGCCACACCCCTCCCGATAAACAGGACCCCGTTCCGAACGTAGGAGGTCCGTTTCCTCCGCTCTGCGGTACGCCAGGCCTCATTTCCATCGCCTGTTCCGTCCAAGGCCTCCCGATGAACACGACCACGCATTCCGTTCCGACCTAGTCGGTTGGCTCCCACGCGTTCCATTGCCTCCCGATGAACACGACGCATTCTGTTGCCTCCCGATGAACACGACGCATTCCGTTGCCTCCCCATGAACACGCCCATTCCGTTGCCTCCCCATGAACACGACGCATTTTGTTGCCTCCCCATGAACACAACGATGACGCTGTTTCTCCGTTCCGACCCAGCCATGTACACGAGCCCTGGCCGTACGTATGCGCGAGTAGGCATTCGAGACCCTGCCCGTATGTACACATATGTGGCCGTATTTTCTTTCTTGCACCCTGGCCGCTGTACGTACGTGTACATGCTACGTGCGCGCCTCTACTACGACACGTGCGCGCCTCTACATCGACCAGTATGTATGTACACGTTCGCGACCGGAATGACAACGCTACATATGCTTCGACCAGGTGAGTCCCGACTGTCAAGCACTTCCTTGCCTGCGAAGATGTAGCTGGTGGGTCCCAGCAGTCAGGGGGGCGAATCGTTTTTTTTGGCCCGGACGCACTTCCTTGCGTGCGAAGGTGTAGCTGCTGGGTCCCAGCAGTCAGGGGGCGAATCGTTTTTTTTGCTCGGACGCACTTCCTTGCGTGCG
>NC_057799.1:110697208-110713457 GCF_018294505.1 Triticum aestivum | reverse complement strand
TTTGGACGCACTTCCTTGCGTGCGAAGATGTAGCTGGTGGGTCCCAGCAGTCAGGGGGGCGAATCGGTTTTTTTCGGACGCACTTCCTTGCGTGCAAAGATGTAGCTCGTGGGTCCCAGCAGTCAGGGGGCGAATCATTTTTTTCGCGAAATACGGTGGCCCGTCGGTGGGTCCCCGCTGTCAGGTGGAGGAATAATTATTTTGCACGTAATAAGGAGGCACTTCCTTGCGGCTGCCGTGGACCCAGCCGTCAGCCTCTCCACGTACAGTCCACGTCCGATGGAAGTCGTTCCTTGACCACGTTGACCACGCCGCGTCGAGAGCACCAGGGCGGTGGACGACGGCGAGGCCTAGGAAGGGGATGACGCGGAGCCGGGGAAGACGCGGCAGTGGATGCACACGCGGAGAGGAGTACGAGGGTTCACTGGTTCGGCTGCGCTGCCGTCGCTGCAGAATAACAGGGGGTGTGGGTGAGTGGAGGGATGGCCTGGCCAGCAGTGGGAGTAGTAGGGGGCGGTGAGGCCTCCGCAGCAGCACAGCCGGCCACGGGAGGCAGGACCAGGTGGCACGACCGGCGCTGCTTTGGGCGGCTGGAGCAAGAAGACTAGAGGTTGAAGAAGCACGATGGCCGTTGGATGGGCATCGTACGGTCACTGCAGCTAGAATCGTTTATATTGACTAAGTTGACAAAGCCCTTGGTACGTCAACTTAGTAGGCCCACAGGTCATCTTCCAAAACGGTGCGCCCCAGATGTCAGGGGGAGGAATCATTTTTTGGGTGGGTGAAGCTAGAATATCTGAGATTGAAGAAGAAGCACGGCATCCGTTGGATGGACATCCAACGGCCACTGCTGCTAGAACCGTGTGTTGACTATAAGTTGACAAAGCCTTGCATATGCGTCAACTCTGTTTTTTTAGGGGACGCGTCAACTTAGTAAGGCCAGAAGTGTGTGGCAGAGAACTTATAGCCCATTTGAGATTTGTAAGAATGTGTCGCCCATTTTTGAATTCTAATGGAATTTACTACAGCCCATTTACAGTTTGTTAAAAGTACAGCCCATTTCAACCAACCGTTCAAAACAGAATTCAATAAAATTTTCCACATTTTGATGGGATCCGAAATATTTTTATCCCGAAATTTCTAGTCAGATTAAATACAATTTCAATATAAATTTATATTACGTAAAAATCCAATGAAACATTGCGCTCGCAAAGATTAATGAAATTAAAATTTTCAATATCCAAAAATAATATTTTATAAAGTAATCACGTGTTTGGTGCATTTTTTTAGTTACTGCCCAGTTTTTATAATTACATCCCATTTATTATTTCATAAAGCCCATTTTCTTGTTAAGCCTAATGCATCCCTCCTAGGAAAGATTTGCAGCCCAGCGGGGCGGAGAATAACAACTTGACCTTGCCTGGGTATTCCTAAAAAAAGTATAGCTGGGCTAGCCATTTTCAGCTTGAAAAAAATTAATATCTGGGCTGGATATCTGGCCTGGGCTAGAAGGGCCACAGCCCGCCCAGTTAATACCTGCAGCGATGTTTTCGTCGTTGTCCAGAGGAGAAAAATTAATATCTGGGCTAAACATCAAAAAACTCTGCAGTGCTCACACCTCAAAAACACAAATACTGCTCGAGCTGCTTGGTCCCAGCTGTCGGCCGCTTCTTGTGCAATTCTCTCGTTTATTGACTACTACATAGGTTAACAATGGTGTGGGACTGTGATGTCAGGAAACCAGGAGGAAGCAAAATAAATTATAGTTATATATACATATATATATATATATATATATATATATATATATATATATAAGGAGGCACTTGCGTACGTGAGGCTATGGACCTGGTGGGTCCCCATTGTCATCCTCTCCAAGTAATTCATCTCCTCGCCCGCGCGCGCTTTCCGCCCGAAACAGTCAGCGCCGCCCGCCCCGCTTCCCGGTGCAGGCGATTGCTCCGCCTTCAAACGACACAAGTGCCGTCCGTTCGTCCATCTGCTGCCCACATTAATGATACGCGGTTGCTGAGGCGGCTACTCCGGCGCCACACGTCCGTCCCTCCGCCCGACCACCATTGCTATATAAACTGTTGCACCTGCCATAGCCGCAGTCATCCGCGTCCATTCCCTTTCTCCTGTCCACACCACTACTGCCCACCATGGCTTCCTCGCGCTCCAGCGCTCTTCGGGACGGGCGGACGACGGGCCGCAAGGAGATGGCAGCCATTGCTGCCGACCGGCTGGCCGGCAGGCAACCGGAGGACGACGACGTCCCAATGGAGAATATGGTAGTCGACGATCTGGCGCCAACCCCCTCCTTCGTGCCATCCTCACCGGTGCATTGCACCATGACCATCGGCGAGACCCGTGCCCAATATATGGACAGGGTGAGGCAGATGTGTGAGGAGCAGTTCCGGGAGGCGCATGCCGACGCCGCCTACAACCACCATCTCCTCCAGGAGCACCTGCAGGCGGAGGAGCAGATCACCGCGGAGCGGGCGGAGCAGGAGGCGCTGCTCGACTCGTACCGCTCCGCCCGCAAGGGCCGCCTCGAGCGCTGGCGCTACCGCATGCGGGTGGCGGAGGCTGCGGCCGCCTACAAAGAGGCTAGCAAAGAGGGCGATGAAGCGGGCGAGGCGCTGTTTGGCGAGACCGAGGACGAGGCAGAGGACAATGCCGGCTCTGACGAGTCCCCGCTCCGCTGGCGTCGACGAGGCCCTGCTCCGCTGAGGCCCCGCGGCGCCAACAACGAGGCAGAGGACACCGCCGGCTCCGCCGAGGCCCCGCCCCGCCAACAACGAGGCAGAGGACATCGCCGGCTCAGCCGAGGCCCCACCCTGCCGGCAACGTTGGGGAGGATTTCCACCGCTCCGCTGAAGCGCCGCCCGCCGGCAACGAGACAGAGGACATCGCCGGCTCCGCCGAGGCCCCGCCCCGCTGCCAACGAGGCCGCGCCACAGAGAAAACGAGGAAGAGTAGAACACGGTAGCTTGCCACCGCTCGGGTCCAAGTAAGGCCACCGCTGCTACCCTCCGGTTGAAGCCAACCTAGGCGGGTTGACCATTGATGGCCGGTTAGCTTCTTGGCGGCGACGTCGAGTCGGAGAGCTGCGCTGGAGAAGAACGCTGCTTCTACTTAACTGCTGATGCAGTTGGCTGACTGACACGTGGGCCCAACAGGCCACATGTCAGTTACGCAACTGCACCTGCAGTTAAGTCACTGAAGCTTCTGTTCGGCTCAGCGGGACACAGGTGGGTAGCTTCGGTTAATTAATTATACCTCCAGCTCACCCCTTTTTAGTTGAGGAATGTATGAAATGTAATGAAATCCGGCATGTTTATATGAAATCCGACCGTGTATGAATGAATTTATTTCGATTAGTTCGAATTCCTGTATCACTGGCATTGGATAAACATGCAAAACAATACGTACTAGCATTATTCCCAGGGTGATCACCTCGTTTGCAGCAGTTTCACATGTACTCCCCCTGGTCCTTTCTAGTCGTGCATACAAGTTTTGTCTGCAGTCAAAGTATCTCTACTTTGACCAATCTTATACAAAAAAGTATACACTTTCACAATGTGCGAAATAAAAAGGAACAGAACGAGTACAAAGAGTTTGAGTAGCTTTTTAGCGTTTCTGTACATTGCAATCAAACACACAGGCCTGGCAATTCATAGAGAACATTCAAAACAATCGATGATTATGCATCTCAGTGACTCAGATGTCAGAGGCAATATTTGCTTCACAACTAAAGAATAAAGAAAAAATTGATCGACGCTGCTGACAGCAAAGGGCGTCCCATTCGAAAATATCAAACGCATGTCTTGCTAAAATCAATGAGCAAAATTTGACAAGGTTGTCCCATTCCAAAATATCAAATGCCTACGATTGTGGAATGGACAGGGTTTGCCATCAGTTCGGACATTGACATGGCACCTCGTGCTAAATAAACCAGCTGTTCTTTTTGTGCAGTTCCACCAAAATCAACCAAATTCGCACGTAGCTTGTATGATTTCGCCCTTACATGTTGCAACGCCTTGAACTTATCGGCACCTCCTTTCTTGTGGTGGAAATGAATGATTCGATGTATTCATGAACATTTTGTGCAGTTCCCATTGAAATCAAGCTGAGCACCCCTGTTTGCACAAATACAAAAAAGTGATTAGTATAAAGCAAATTGTACTATGAATTGACTGTTTCAACAGGCACATACATGCTCCATGTAGAGCACACTTTTAGAAAAATGGAACTCACCAGAAAGAATCCTAGAACAACATTGTACTCACGCATCACAGCAAAAAAATGGAGATTTGTCAGTCCTTCTGAGCTGAAGTTAGTTTGGTCTTGTGGGGAGTAATGTAACCATCCTTCAACTGCTCCTTCTGATGAGAAGATAGACAGGGCTTCTTCATCCTGGCATAATCGGAACTAGTCACTTCACGTACTCCATATTCTTCTTCAGAGGAAGATGATCCTGTTGTGCAAAGACAAGAGGACTACTAAATGCTAGCATCCCTGTTTGCTCGAAAAAAGGAAAGGAAATATTTAAAACAGCACAGATGAAGCACTTCTCAAGGACAATACCACTTTTTCATGACAGTATCTAAATAGTAGCACAACACCAATAGAGATGACAAAGCTCAATCATATGGATGAAATCAGTGGGCGAGTACCAACCTTTGTCAGGAGGCTTATTGTGTAGAGCATACAGATGAAGCACTTCTCCGGAACCATCTGTTGCTATCTACGGTGGTGGCCATGCTTACTATATACTCCTCGATTAGTTTAATGTTTCAAACATCTTCTTGTGCAGTTCCACTAAAATATATGGTATCTTCAAAGAAGATCCCTGTTTGCACAAGTAGAGATATTTACATATTAATTAAGAGTGGCATCAAATCAGTGGCAAAACAATTGCTCGTTCCAGCCATAGCAATAAATGAAGATGCAAAACTATATCATTACTTGTGTCATCACAGTTCCCGTGCTTCATTACAGCACCGGGAGTTGATTTTTGTTTTTCTTCCGCTTGTTCTTCCCCTTCATCACTTGGTTCAATAACAGACAAGCTTCGCCTTCAAGGTAAGATTTGGCATGTCAATTAGGGAGCACAAGTATAGTACTGAACTCAATTTTCTGATGAAAGTGGCAAAATACAGGCCAGCAGTTGTGAAATATCATTATCTTACCTCAATGGGATATTACGGTGCACATACAGATTGGAAGTCTTGTCTCCATTTGTGCAGTTCACTAAAATCAAGCAACATTATCGTACAAGTAGCACAACATATGAAAGCACACTGCAGAATCATGTGAAGGAAGGCTAGTACGGACCTCTCATGATGCGGAATTCAAACAACTCACAAGAAGAAGATCTGAACCAAATTCGCCTTAACGGATAGGAAGTAAGATCTCCTCTTGTGCAGTTCCACTAAGATCAAGCAATCAAGCAAAGTTGTCGGTGTGACATTTTGGTTGAACTGCACAAAACACTCTAAAAACAAAAGTGTTTTGTGCAGTGCAACAAAAGGTCACAATGGCAACGAGGTGAAGTAGATAACCCTGTTTACACAGAGGTGCAATGGAAACAGTTAGTGGTCAATAACGGTGGATGACACAGAAGCCAACAAAAAGAAGCATCTACCTTATCTAAATGGGAAAGAAAGCAAGACAGTAGCATTTCTCAAATGGTGGCATTGATTAATATTAACATAGAGATTATATTAACAATAAAATTCATTAAACATGTAATTTGCTTTTAACTATGGCATTGCATCAATTTTCCAGCGGCATTATTAGAGGGTGTTTGTTTACAGGGACATTTTGGTGTAGGGACTAAAAAACTCCGTGTCAGTCCCATCTAAGCCAAACAGGAGGGACTTTAGGAACTAAAAGTGGGCATTTGGGACTAAAGAAAGAAGACCCCGAGGGAGTCTTTTTGGGACTTTTTCCAACAGTTGCCCCTGCCACGCATCGCACCTTGTCTCTATTAGTTCATTACTAGTGGTAACATGGTCTTTTAGCATGTCATTTAATAACATCTAGTCCATGTTTAGTCCCTGGAACCAAGCAGGTAGGGACTAGGGAGTTTTTAACCAAATAGGGCCTTAGATTAACAACAGCTAATGAGTTGCACGGGACAGTGGACGCACCAGCACCATGTGCATCTACCGATGTACTGTGGTCATGCACAGTCTGTTGCAACAAAGAACAAACAACCAAGGAGCATATTTGTGTTGGTCCCAGTTTTGTTATCTTTAGTCACCTTTCCCTATGTGAGCGCAGCAAATCTAGTCCTGCTCAAACTCTACAGCCTTGTCCCTTCCTTTCCTTTTTGAACTAGTACTTTCGCCCCTTCCTTTCCTCTTTGAACCACGTCCTAGATTTATGCGATACAACTTTCCCCAATACTTTCCCCCATTCCTTTCCTCTTTGAACCACGTCCTAGATTCATGCTATACAACTTTCCCCCTTCATTTCCTCTTTGAACCACGTCCTAGATTCATGCTTTATACAACTTTTCCCACTACTTTCCCCCACTCCTTTCCTCTTTGAACCACGTCCTAGATTCATGGTGTAGATGCAGCTAGAGCAGTGCATGTGGAGTAAGTAAATTATACCTTAAGGTTTTAGGGGCGTGGTTCGGTGGGCGACGGGACAGCGGCGAAGAAGAAGGGGTCGAAGGCCCTCCCGCGCCGCCGCTGGGTGGAAAGTGAACAGCTGCGCCGGTAGCCCTCGCCGACGGCAACAGCGTTAAGCCTCCTTCCCTTCCCGAAGGACGGATACTGTCGGCTCTTTGAGCAGCAGTGAGGGGAGAGAGAAGCCAACGAAGTCTTGTTTAGATCTGGAGAGGGCGAGAGAGTGTGAAGAGAGCAACTACAAGCGCTGAGGCTCCAGCGGGAGAGGGCGAGAGAGTGTGAAGAGAGCAACTACAAGCGCTGAGGCTCCAGCGTGTATATATATACTGGAGAGAGAGTGTGAAGCGTGCAAACCCTAGAAAACATTTTGACCAGTCAAAGAATCCTCCTGGCACAAATTATGCTCAAGTGTAGTTAGCGAACCCGAGACCTCAAGTTTGATGAGCGAACAGGCTAACCAGCTACACAACCCTCCCGTTATGTTCAACGAGAGGGAAATAACCTTTTATACATTCCTGCATTCGTGTGACAAGCATGCCGTGTTTTATTTTGTGTGTGTGGGAGTCATTGGGATTTCAATCATAATCGTGTCATGTGGCTTTGGTGGTAAGACTATCCACAGTGGTGCAGAAATAATGCAGCCTTAGTCACCTTGCCTCTCTCCACGTAGTACGTTGGGTCCCACCAGTCAGAGGGTGAAACAAACAAATTAATAAGAAAAATTAAAAGCGCCAGCGGTGTATCTTACCTCACACATCTCGCTACTGCTCGGGAACACTGTCCAATTGATCCCTCTATTCGCTCACGTACTATTTTAAGTGAATCCTTATTATAACATGCACACAAATTTTGCGCACTTGTATTCGACTTAAGTCAGTGTGGCACCGTATCTCGTATACTTACTACTCCCTCCGTCTAGGTGTAATAAGTCACGTTAGAAGGTGCAACGGGACCAAGGTGCGTGCGTGTGCATGTGTGCGTGTGTGTGTGTGTGTGTTTAACAGCATGTGTGTGTTAGAGAGAGCGACAGATCGACCTACTCCTATAGAGAGATGTTGTGTAGTGTACGATTTTAGCCGCGAGAGTCGGTGCATCCTCTCGTTTCCGGGCGTGTCCGGTAGGGACATGCGGACAGCTGCCACACCCGCTCCTGACCAGCCTGGCCCACCCAAAGCCCCTCCATCGCCCGCGCGCGCTTCCCGCCCGAAACGGTCAGCGTCGCTCCAAAGAATCGGTGCCGCATTCATGCCCGGGCAGAGCGGACGCGACCTCTCACTGGCGCAAGAGTGATGGTTGCTTTGTCCGTCCAACTTACTGCTGGGTCTATGTGATTTGACGGCTCATTGGTCTTTATTACTGAGGTGGTAGGACTGCTGGATGTCCCACGCTTTCGGCGAAAGGAGGTACTACTACTAGATTACAATTTTCTCCTTTCTTACAGTGGAGGCGTGCAAGAGCAATGAAAACACGCAGGCTCAGTGATTACATGGCCCACCTCACACTATCACAGTGCGACACCTAACTCTTTACATAGTACTCCCTCCGTTCCTAAATATTACTAGATGAGTCCCCGCGCGTTGCCGCGGAACAGCGGTATATCTCTCTGCGCAAAATTATCGATTTCATAGAACTAAAAAAACTCTATAACCGCATGACAAATGTGGTAGCCAAACTAAATAAACTCCCATCATCATTTAGATCATCCCACGTAAGGAAAAAAGATCAGCCAACTCCTACTGCATAATGAGATTATATTTTTCTTTTTGACATGTTAATGGGACTTAAAAGCTCACTTACATGCATGCTACCGGTGCATGCTTGCATGCAGACATGTTGATGTGATTTAAAACCCACTCACATGCATGTGCCACGGTATTTCTGCATGCTTGCATGTGGCTTAGTGTGGAGCCTCTCAACGTCTAGATCAGACAGCTATTATGGACTGGTTTACTTCATCTAACGGCTACATCAATTTTGATGATGTGGCTCAAGGAGAGGATAGAGAATTCCTACTAGTGGGGGCTAGCTATTACTAGTAGATAAGTCTTTGTAGAGATTCCACTACATACGGAAAAAAAAGAATGAATCTACACTTAAAATGCATCTATATACATCCGCATGTGGTTCATGGTGAAATCTCTACAAAGACTTATATTTAGGACGGAGGAAGTACTAGTATAGTACGTACTGTAATTTATCAGTGAGATAAATTTGTACAATGCTATGAAGCTTCCAGCTTTTGTTACATGTATCTTGCGTCCAAGGTTGCCCATTGCAACATTTCAACAAATACAAAGGAGACTAACATGCATGCTATTGCATCTCAATGATTGACAGATCATAGCAAATATGTACTCCCTCCGTTCCAAAATAAGTGTCTCAACTTTGTGCAAACTTTAGTACAAAGTTGTACTATTACTAAAGTTGGCACTTATTTTGGAACAGAGGCAGCTAAAGAAAAAAACGATCCATGCAGTCCCTAGCCCTTGAACCGTGAACCCTGACCAGGCTTCAATTTGCTGGCAACGTTCGAGCTTCCTAATAAATGAAGCTTGCAACCTTTTGACCATCGGATCATTTTGTGCAGTTTCACCAAAATTGAGATGAGCATCCCTGTGGCAAAGAAATTGAAGAAGCATGATTAGAACAAGATTACTGGGACTAGTTGATGAGACATAGACTCATCACAAATACAGTACATAGAAGCCAGTAGAGGTATGTGCGGGGCAAAGAAGTAGAGAAATATCCACAGGGAGTGATGTGGGCAGCTGGAGCAGTGGTGCAAGCCGGCTGTAAAGGGAGTTGTACCTGAGGGACGTAGCTCAACCTTGAGGAGGGCGGCGGGAGGCGGCAACTGCCCACGTCGCGGCAATGAGCAAGGGGCGAAGGCAACCTCACCGGCTTTGTGAGAGAGAACGGCGGGGACCCCTGATCGGGACGTGCCGATAGTGGGTTTTCGCCGTCGGCGATGGCCACCGCGTCTACACTAAGCATCCACCCCTTCCCCAAGCGGACGTGATCCGCCGGGATGTTAGAGATGTGGCCACAGTCGTTTTGTGCGAGAGAGTGTGAAGAGAGCAACCCCAACAAGCAACCGTGTAGGCTGGCCCGTCCTGACTATGTATATAGTGGACCGGTTTCCATTTCTCTCCATATGAACCTATCATATTGCGTACGTGCGACTGAAGAAAAAAAACTTTATTTATAAATGACGCGGCACCTACTGCTCGTTCTCCTATAACCTTGCGCTTGGCATCTCCAAAATATTAACCTTGCGATTGGCTCTTCGCCTCTTCGGGAAGTCGAGCAATAATGGTAGTGCAGTATATATCGTTCTGGCTATATGAGACCGAATGAATTGCTGCACGTCCACCACGTGGGCGAGGGTCGAGGGGCGAGGGAGAGTGCTACATACGGAGCAAAATGAGTGAATCTACACTCTAAAATACGTCTATATACATCAGTGTTTGGAGTATGTACTAGTAGTTCATATTGAAATCTACTAAAGGACATATATATTCCAAACAATATGATATAATCTCTATAACCAAGGTAGTAGGGACGAGGAGTAAACGGAGGGAGTAGTAAACTTTTCTCCTCGTCCTGCGAGCCACCGCGCGCATGGGCGAGGGAGCGGGCGTAAGGCGGAGCAAGCTTCACCTCATCCTGCGAGCCACCGCGCCCGTGGGCGGGGGAGACGGCGTACTAAGCAAGCTTCCCCTCATTCTGCGAGTTGACGGGACACATCAAAAGTACTCCAGTGTATAGAGCCTTGCCTCTAAGGTAGGCCCCACATGGTTTGCCTCTTTTTTTAACATAACACGTCAAGTCGCAATTTGTTTGTTCACCCGTGGTATACAATCCTCCCTCCACCAAGTGGACAACCAGTACACGTGCCAAATTACCACGTAAGCTGCCTTTTTCATACAGAAATGAGCTCCACCGTGTACCCGTGCGGGTGTGGTTGGGAAAGAGACGGGAGTACGTGCGTCGTGCATGCACCTCTTCTCTTCGTGCACGTCCCCCACCTACGTGGGTGTGTGTGAGAAATACAAACCGCGTTTGTGAGTGTTTTTTGTTTTGTGGTGGGGTGGGGGTTGATTTCGGGAATTATTTGTGGGAATATGTGTCGATGACATCTCAAACAAAATTTTGCATGCAATGTGTGTGAAATGGAGGCCTATCCATATCATACATAGAGGATCGGGCAATCCACGAGAAGAGAGGGAGCGGTCATAGCTATCGATAGAGTCGAAGAGAGGATCAAGTGGGTGGGTGCGAGATCGATGAAGAGAGCCATCGAAATTGTGTGTGTGTGCAAGTCAAAGATATAGGGCGACTGGCCTACCGGAACGTTAGAGGGCACATGTCAAGTTTGTGTGTGGCAGGGAGACATGACTAGAGCGCTCGATGTATCGGTGTGTGGGGGGGAGGGGGTGGGGGAGGGGTAGGCAGAGGCCTAACTATAGAGGTAGAACGACTCGTATATGTGTTGAGAAGGAGAGACCTAGCTATGTCTTGAGGGAAATCGGTCGACATCCATACATAACTGAAGGACGGGAAATATGATGGGATAGAGAGAGAGAGGAGATAGAGAGGGAGGGAGAGGGGTAGAGTGCTGGATGGGTGATGGAGTTGCTTCTCGAAGATGGTGGGAGAGGCCTACTAGGGTTGGAACTGCAATGTTATCAATAAGAGTGGGGATGTGTTTCTGTGTGTGCCTGTGCGTGATAGATCTGTCGGGACGCATCCATGGATGATGAAGAGGAACCATGTGTTTGGTAAGCAAACCTAACCAGATCGGTAGATCAATTGTTGTTTTTCGGAGGAAGGGAGAGACACAACTAATGAGGTAGATCGATTGACGTGTGGGTAAAAACGAGTTGTAAGGACCTAGCTAACTATATGTATAGCGAGAGATCGGTCGGTGTACATCCATTTGTTAGAGGCAAATAAGGCCCAGCGAGACGGATAGACAGAGAGAATGGAGCTAGGAGGTGGTACGAGAGGCCCAACTACTAGCTAGATAGGGGGAGGAGTGTGCGGTTGTGAGATCGATGAAAAGAGGGGCGAGAGTTTACACGTGTGTCTGACCATATGAGAGACACGAGGCAAGGACACATAAAGGAGGAGATTGAAGGTGTGTGTGTATGTCGTAGGCAGGCATCGCTGGAGAGGTTTATCGATCGATGTGTGTCGGAAAGGAGTTGTGGAGACTCTGGGAGAACGACCTAAAGAAAAAAATGAATGTGCCCGGTGGATAGAATGCCGAGGGAGGGGAGGGCGAGGAGGGCGTGTGCATGCACGAGAGAAAGTTAGTGGTAGCTACAAAGGTTAGAGGATTGTGTGGGTGTAAGAGACTAACAAAGATCATAATTTGATGTGAAAGCGGATTCATATATTTGAATAAGAGATCATAGTGTTTTAAACATTGCATGCATGAATATAGCGGTGATGCACGTGCTGTGCACATGTTATACCATAATGTGATAATGCATGGCATTTGCAACTCACAGCTAAATGCCGAACAATCTAAACCATACTATACATCAAACAATCTCACATTTTATTTGAATTTGTGATAATGTGTGGCGTTTGCAGCTTACAACTAAATATCGAACAATCTAAACAATACTATATATCGAACATTCTCACATTTTATTTGAATTTGTGGTAATGTGTGGTGTTTGCAACTCACATCTAAATACTTGTAGGCGTAGGGGGCGGGGCACCATACATAATGTCATAAACACATTATACATATGAGACATGGTTTAGATTATGAAGATCTAGCTAGAGCTAGAAATGTAATGTGATTTGAAATCAAAATAAAGTGGATTCAAAAAATCTAGTTCGAGTTCATATAGTACACATAGTTCATATGTAACTCGAGACTAATCATGTGGTGTGTTGTGAACATAATACACAAACGATGGTTTAACTTCACAATAATGATGATTGTAGATCTTACTAAAACAGAGAAACGGATTCAAATGCTTTGACTTCACAACAATCATTACTGTAGATCTTATTCAAATAGAGAAACGAATTCAAATTTAGTTCATATTGAAGCGGTAGTATATACGTTTGGAATGCACTAAAACGTTCATTTGAGTAGTAGGTTGCATGCATTATAGACGTAGCGAAATATTTTAATTGAACATAACATGAATTCAAGGTTTTGAGTGACATTTGCAGTGCGCATTGATTTGGTACAGTACACGTTAGGCTTGTCCGGAAATTTCAACCCACGCCTTGTTAGCCCGAAATATTTAAGATATATCTTTGTCTCGTTGTGCTCCGACAACTCCCTCCATCTCAACCCGCGCCTTGTTATTCCGAAATTACAACGCGCGTGAAAACTCCCACCTCCTGTGAAATCCCAACACGCGAAATGCCCGTGGTACCCTTGAACCGAAAGAACCGCCTCAAATCGGTGGGGGTACTTTCGTAACTTACCCCACATTTCGGACAAGCGCGTCTCTAAGTCATGGTTCCCCACTGCCATCCCATCCGCCCACCCATTCGTACACCGAGGCCGCGAAAACCCGCGACGAAACCCCACACCCTGCTCCGTCCGCCACCCAGCCGGAGCCTCTTCCCCGACGACGTCGTCCACAGCAACACCTCGACGTCCCTCATCCACCGTACCGGATGAGGATCCGTCGTCGATCTCATCGTCCCGCCGGTTCAGCCACCCCGTCCTCCACCTCCAAGGAGCTGCCCCGATGTTCCCCTCGTCTTTTGCGCCACCTCCATTCCCACACCGCCGTCTTCACCTGCACCACCGGAAGAGCATCATCATCACCGTTTCCTCGGATGAAGATGCGGCCTAATCGGCGCCACCAAAGAGGTTGTACACTAATCACCGCATTTTCTTCTTGATTCGATCTCACGGTGCTGCCGGCGCTCGTCCCGGGCCGACACGGCGCGGCTCCATCCACGGCGGCGTCGTCGGCCACTTCCTCCACAGCGTCGCTCCCTCGGCGGCGACGTCCACATCAGTAGGAGCTGCTGCTGCTTTAGCTCTCGCTCGCGCTGCTGCTCTACTCTTGCTCTCGGTCCCCTACCTGGTCTGCTCTTGCTATTGCTCTTGCTCGCGCTGCTGCTCTCGCTCTTGCTCTTGCTTGCGATGCTGCTCCGATTTAGCTACACTTCAGTCGACTGAATCGACTTTTGGGTCAGTCGATTTTTAGGGGGTGGGGGGGCTCGCCGGGGTGAAGGAAGAACTAGCCGCAGCGGGGAGGGGGGCTCGCCGGAGAGGTACCCCACTATCTATCTTAGGGTTCAGGATGGGGTGGTGGTCGTCGGTGGTGGCGGGGCGGTGGCGTGGGGATCACCGGAGAAAAATCTCGGCACGGGGGGCCTAGAGGGATGGCCGGGGCGGCGGCGGACCGGCGGTGGGGAGTGTTTTCGGGGCGAGCGGGGCGGCGCACCGCCGGCCGCGGGCGGCGGGGGGTTGCTGTTTGGCCGGTGGTGGCTGGCGGCTCAGGGGGTGGAGGTTGAAGATGAACCGCAGGCCCTTGATTTCGTATCCAACGGCTGCAAAATCGCTGACCAGAGATGAAAAAGTCAGTCGACCGACGTGTAGCCTCACCTTGCTAGTGCGTTTAGTTTCGACAGCAAAATTCAGTTTCGACAGTTAAGTTCAGTTTCGACAGTTAAGTTCAGAGATGAGCGGCTGATGTATTTTACATCTAGCACTTTGTGGTTATGTATTTTACGTCATGTATTGGAGATGCTATTAGAATTCCACTCAGGTTAACGTTGTTCGTTGTCTTTCTTGTCCTGCTTCAGCCTCGGCGTCGTACAACTCACCGGAGCTGCTCCAATGACGAAACCTCCATCACAGCGGAGCAGTACCTCGGGCTCCATCTCCAGACGCCTAAGATCTTCTTCCCCTCCTCCGACAGCAAAGTCAGCCGGAGCATCCTCGCCGGCCAACCCAATCACGCTGAGATCGACATGGCTTCGCCAAAGAGGTTGTACACTTGTTGCATCTCTTTTTTACTACATGTTATATATATTGTCCACTGAGCACACGGATTTGTTCCTTTAGTGTCACCTTGAATGAAAAAATGTAGGAATTTTAATTTTCACTTGTCCTCCTTTTCAAATTCCTATTCATGAAGCACAAGACTAAGAGATAGTAGCATAATAGCATTATAACCGTACATTTTCTTGTGGTTTGACTTAATCTCACCATGCTTCTTTGCATCCTGTGGTCTTCCAATTGTTGTGAATCAAACACCCAGATTGGCAGAAATCCTGTGTTTTTAAATTCTCTGTTTTGCACGTGCATTCCTATCCTATTCCTGTCTATTTCCTATCCCTGCATTGTTGGAATCCTCCAATTCAAACGAGCCCTTACAGAATTACTTCTCTTACAGATAGTTGTCAAAGAAAACCTTGCGTGGTTTGTCCCGCTCCTACTGCGCCGTCGTCCACCCCAGCTCAGCTGCTCCAACGACAGAAGGGTCCAGCACAGCAGGGATCCGGCCTCCAGACTGTCTTTCGCCGCCTCAGATCTTCTTCTCCGCCGCTGGCAGCCATGAAAACTGCATTACCATCATCAACCGAGCAGATGACCTCGAGGACTACACGGGTCCGCAAGAGAGGTCGCACTCTTTCGTGTATGCTTATGTTATGCATCGCTTAATATTACATGCTACTTTATCGTCCTGTTCACCGATTTGACTCTGAGTCAACTCCAAACTAATGGTCAAACTTGAGTTTTTAAATGGTTGTGGGGTACATATTGGGGCCGCTATCAATAGTATCTACCTACTATCTGGTTAATCTCCGGTGTCTACTATGAGTTTCATGTTGGGTGGGAAACAAATAGTAAAGAAGCCATTATCTGTATTTTTTAACTGAAGCCATTATCTGCCTGCTATTATTGGTTTTGGGTCTATCCACAGGTTGCTACCATCACTCTGGATTTCTGCATGCACTCCTTCCATAATCTCACTATGTTTTATTCCTATGCATGACAGTTATTGTAAACAATGGAACTAAACATGTAGAGCAAAAGAGACGAGCCTTGCGTGGCAATAAAATTTCATGCAGACGTCGCTCCATGGTAGGCGCAAAGGCAGCCCCCCCCTCCACGCATTTCGGATTGTAATTCAGAGGAAGATATGTGTTCTGAGGGGGATTCAGAAGGAGAAGACAAGTCCTATTTACCCCCTGAGGTCTTCACTCTAACTTGGCATGCTGATGTTGGTTATATCATGCATATGGTGTCTTGCATTGCTTACTTTATACATCAAATATGTCATCTGCTTAGTTTAGACATCCTTTGTGTGAATGCCATCTGTTTAGTTTATTCATCATTTATGTGAATTATGCAACGCCATCTTGTTTAGCCAGGCATCATATATGTGAATTTTGCAATGCCATCCTGCTTAGTCAGTCATCTTATATGTAAATTATATCAGGCCATCCTTTTTTTCGTTACATATTACATTTGTCAACAATGTTAGTACATTCAACTGCTCTTCGTGTGCATCAGCCATTTGACACAGTGATGGCAAATTCTAGAGTGAAAACAAGGTCTTTAGAGCAGACTATGCTATCTGACGAAGCGCATATCTCGCTGGTTA
>NC_057799.1:109690204-109699633 GCF_018294505.1 Triticum aestivum | reverse complement strand
GTTCCACCGCTCGGGGGCGGCCTTCTGCGTCGCACTCAATGGTGACCCGAGTCCGACTACGGCTAGCAGCCGGCTCCTTGTCTTTTCTTGCGCGGGCACCGCTTGCAGTCGGCATCCGGGATGTCGCGGCATGGGGGAGGACTTTCAGCGCGGGCGCCGGCTTCATGCCGTTCTGCGGCCGCGTCGATCAGCTGCTAGATGCGTCTAGTCATGTAGGGGAGCTCATCAGCCCCCAGCCCGTTCAGCTCGTCTACGGCCGCCTGAGCGGCACGCAGGTTCTCGAGTGGCGTGGCATAGACTGGGCGGTCTGCTCCCAGCATGCTGGCGATGGCCACGCCGCGCTTCTTGACAAGGCCGGCTCGGCTCGGCCCGCCAGGAGGCGGCGTACCAAAGGCGGCGCGGTCAACTTCGCGCTGGTGAGCCTTAGTGAGGCGTCTCATGGATGATATCTTCTGGCCCTCCGCGATGAGGGCGAGGCGGCGCGCCTCCAGAGTCTCGGCGTCGGCGTCGGCCGGGATGGGGATGGACAAGTCGTGCAGCGCCGCTTGTAGTGTGTCGTGGGCGTTCTCGCCCAAGACGGCGCCGTGGCTGATGACCAACACCTCAGTGACAGCGCTTCTGCCACTATCGGCTCGAGGGAGAGGGTCGTCGATGATCACCATGTTGGTGGGGAAGGCGTCAAGCGATGCCGTGTCGGAGTCAACAAGCATCGGGTCGGTGGAGCCGACCGACTCCAAGTCCATAACAAGCTCGCTGGAGACATGAAGCTGGTCGAGGAGGCTGACGAGGTGGCTCTCGGGCCAGTCTGTGCCCGCGTCGGACGCAGGCTCGTCGTAGATGCGAGCCTCGCCAAGAAGATTGGCGAGGCAGCTCGCCGCACAGGCGTCGTCGACGCCTTGCAGCGCGTCAGGGCAAGCGCCCGGGCGTAGCGGGCTGGCTACGCTCGTGGGGGAGGAAAAGGGTTCCCGTCCAGAACAGGTCACCGGACGACGATGCACCTGGCCCCACGGTGGGCGCCAAATGTCGGGTGGTAGGTGCGACATATGCCAACGGGTGGCTTATCATTGTGGGAGCCAGTAAGACATCGCCGGTGCCTAGAAACGGGATAAGGCGAAGACATGCACGCCGGCGAATCTTACCCAGGTTCGGGGCTCTCCTTGGAGATAACACCCCTAGTCCTGCTCTGCGGGGTCTCCGCATGATCACTAGATCAACACAAGTAGCTACAAGTGCTCCTTGAGCTGTTTGGCTAGAGGAGGAAGAAAGGCAAGGCTAGCTCTCCTCTTCCCTCTACATGGTGGCTAAAACTATCTTAGAGATCAACCCTTTGCATGGGTGCCCTGGGGGGTTTATATAGGCCTACCCCCCAGGGATACAATGGTAATCCGACTGGGTGCGGGTCCCAGCCCTCAGTGTCTGCGCTCACCGGCTTCTCCGCCGGCCGTTGGGGCCCGCCATCTGGTGGGTCCCGCCGGCTGCCGGCCTCTTGGTCGACAGGCCGGCCCCACCGCCCGGGGCCTTGTCGGCGGCTGGTTACTATTGCCTCACCCCTGATGACGAGGGCTTTGTCGAGGTAAGCGTGGCTACAGTGCCGCCACCTGGCGGGTTCTCACTGTAGCCTCACCTCGTCTTGTCTCCTTAATGATGCACATACTTCGAGGGAGGGAGGTAGCCGACTATTGGGAGCCGGCTACGCCTCAGGCCGACTAGGGGAGGCCTGGCCGCCTTCGAGCGTCTCTCTGGCTGAAGGGACCCGCTGCCCGCGGGCCGTACTGGCGCCTGTCGTGGGTGACGTCATGGTCAACATGGCAACAGTGCCGCGCCGGACGGGGGATGGCTGACCCGTAGGGCGCACTGTGGCCATGCATGCTCCGGGATTCGGGGGTGGCAGGCTGTACTGTGGCCACGCCCCGTCTCATCACCGTTATGTGGGCGCATCCCTAGTGGGTGCAGTCTTGGCCGGCTTCCGGGAGTCAGTCTTCTTGTGGCCGGCTTCTAGGAGTCGGTCTACTTATGGCCGGCTTCTGGGAGTCGGTCTACTTATGGCCGGCTTCTGGGAGTCGGTCTACTTATGGCCGGCTTTTGGGAGTCGGCTATCTTATGGTTGTCTTCGGGAAGGTTTTTGGAGGTCGGGTCGCCTTCCGGTAGTCGGCCTGTGAGATAGCCGACCAGGGGAAGGCGGCCCTATGTTTTGGATACTTGAAGGCCCAATCGGCCTGATAATTTTTCAGAGAGCCAGGGGGAGTCGGTTAGGCTACCCGTGGCCATTTACTCCGACACCACTCCACCAAGTTCATGGCCGACGCTCGTCGGGCCCGCGCCGAGCGCCGGGCCGCTCTCGCCACCTGTGTCATTCAGACAGCCCATGTCGGCGGGCCTCCCCGCCGTTCTCCGTCACCCGCCACCAACGCTGCCACCGGTCCGACGGGAAACGAGCAGCAAGCGTCCTCTCTGCACCCCTCCGTGCGGCGGGATGGCTGCACCGCCACTCCGTCGCTGACCCCAGCCGCTCGTCGTCTCACGCTTGTCGCGCTCCCACGGACGCGCAGGCCACGCTGCTCATGGCATGCGAGCTCCTGCGCTACCGCTCGGTCGACGACCTCTACGAGGACTGGTTGGACCGCATTGCTGAGCTCGTCGGCGCCGCTGGGGGCCCCCCCGCACCGACCCTCTCGCTGCCTCGCCCTCCGCCAACTGCGTGCGACGCAGCCCATGCAGCACCTCTACCACCTCTACACCAAGACGGCGCTCTGGCGCCACGACGCGGCCCCTCGGCACGACCCGTCGCGCCGGGCGCCCGTGTGGGAAGAAGGGAGCTGCCAAGAAGTTCCCCGACTGCAAGAAAATGCTCCACCGCTCCCAGCACTGCCATGTCAGGATCGCTTGCCGCGGCAGGGCCACGCGCCACTTGCCGTGGCGGCACGGGGACGCCAAGATCAAGCTCCGCCTCCACGACGGGCCCCGGTGGCCACGGCCGGCTGCTGCGCCTTCACTCCTGAGCTGCGTGGCGTCGTCTGGCCGGGCAAATTCAAACCGGATCTGCCTCCTCGCTACGATGGCACCCCTGGCCCTGCGGAGTTCCTGCAGCTCTATGAGCTAAGCATCGAGGCAGCCAATGGCGATGAAAAGGTCATGGCGAACTGGTTCCCCATGGGTCTCAAGGACGATGCCCGCTCGTGGCTCCTAATCCCGCCCCTGGGCTCGATCTCCTCCTGGGGCGAGATGTGCGACTGCTTCGTCGCCAACTTCCAGGGCACTCGCGACCGCCCACCAGCTGCAGGCGACCTGCAGCGCATCAAGTAGAAACCAGGGGAGACCCTGCATAAGTACATCCAGCGCTTCAACTGCGCCCGCCTCAAGATCCCCAAGGTGACGGATGAGGCCATCATTTCGGCGTTTTCCGATGGCGTATGCGACGTCAAGATGAAGGAGGAGCTCGCCATCCACGAGGAGCTGTGCACGGCTCTGGAGGTATTCAACCTGGCGACCAAGTGCGCAAGAGCTGAGGGAGGGCGCCTTTCCCTCCTCTAGCTCCCTGCTACCGACCCAGAGGAGAAGAAAGCCAAGGCCAAGGACGTGAAGCGCAAAGGAGTGGCCGTACTCACGGCGGAGCCTGATACGAAGCGCGGCTGAGACCATCCCGAGTCGTCCAAGAGTAGCCAACCGTTCTGTACCTTTCACAAAGTACACAGCCACAACACTAACGACTATCAAGAGCTCAGGGCCATTCGAGATGGACGCTTCAGTCGACGCCCCGAGCGCAACGACCGGGGCTACGACCGAGGAGGAGGACGCGACGCAGGACACTGGGACGACCGTGGCCCCCGCCAGGAGTGGCGTGGCCGGCCTCGTGAGGACCGCTGGCAAGACCAGCCTCGTGAGGGCACCTGGAGGGATCAGCCTCGCGAGGACCACCCCCAGGGCAACGCTAGCCTTCCTCCGCTGCCGCCACCGCCAAGAAGGAACGACGACCACCATCAGGACAAGGGGGCTGGGGGCTTCCAGGAGCCGCGCACTATCGCCTGCATCTTGGGTGGAGCTCAAGCCCCAGCCTCCCAGCGCATCTTCAAGCAGTTTGCTCGCGAGGTGAACGCGGTCCTCCCCAGGCTTGAGGCCACACGCCCGCTCAGGTGGTCCAAGTACGCCATCACTTTCAGCTCGGCAGATCAGCTCAAGTGCGCGGCCACCGCTGGCGCTCTCCCCATGCTCTGCTCACTCATCATCAGCAACGTCCAAGTCACCAAGACCCTCATCGATGGTGGTGCGGGGCTTAACTCCTGTCCATCGACATGTTCGATCGCCTTCAAGTACCCTATGATCAGCTGCAACCGACCAAGCCCTTATCAGGAGTGACCGATGGTTCCACCACCCCAATCGGGCAGGTCCGCCTCCCTGTCACCTTCGGTGGGCGCGACAACTACCACACCGAGCTCATCGACTTTGACGTCGCCCACATTCATCAGCCATACAACGCAATCCTCGGGTACCTAGCGTTGGCCAAGTTCATGGCGGTAACCTACCACGGCTACAACCTCCTCAAGATGCCAGGGACCGGTGGTATCATCACCGTCGCCTGTGAGGAGAAGGATGCGGTGTGCTCCCTCGAGCGCGCCTTCCAAGCTGCAGCAATCAAAGACCCCGACAGCGAAGGAATCTTGTACCCTCCCGAGGTCATCACCAAGAATAAGAAGCAGCTGCTCCACCAAGGGCCTCAGGAGAGCGGCGTCACCAGCAGCACCACCTCAAGACCCGTGCCCTCAGATGGGGCGCCTCCCTCCCGTGCATAGGAAGGCGTGCCCGGCGCCCTCCTTGGGCAGGGCTCGGGGGCTCTCTTCTGGAGGGCCTCAAACCTAGCCAACATCACGAGGGGGGCGCTCGGGCACTACATGGAGGCGTGCTTTGCCGCACGTTTCCCTCAGGAGGGCACCAGGCAAGGAGCTCCTGGCGCTCAGGAGTTCATCACCCAGGCTACCCAAGGGCTTCAGGAAGCAAGAGCCATGCACGGCAACCGCCGCCCACCTGGCGCAGCTCCCCATCCAGGCGAGGATGGCGGGCTGCGCGTCTGCATTGACATCCCAGGGCTCAACAGGGCCGCATCTCAGGAGCTCTTCTGGCCTTCGCGCGTGGGACGTTGTGAGGGCCCACCTCACAACTATGTTCGCATGCCATTCGGCCTGCCGAGCATGGTGGCTGCCTATCAGCGCAACCTATGGAGCGTCCTGGCGGCTCAGGAGGCCAGGCATCACGCAGTCCTGGAGGAGATGGAGAAGGTCCTCAAGGAACCGCCTGGACCCCCAGAGCCTCCCGAGGCTCAGGGTCCCGGTGGCTCGTGGGGAGCAACCCCATCACCACGTGCCTTCAGCCACCCCAACACCTCTTCGACAATGGAACCAGGTGACATTTTCCAAGTTTATTTAGCTGGGAGCGCCCTCTGGGCCGCATCATTCCCAGGCCGCGTGGGTCCATCCCTGCGGCATGTATCCCTTTTTATTTCTATAGCTTACTCTGCTGGGGGCGCCCCTCGGGCTGCATCATCCCCAAGCTGCTCGGGTCTGACCCAGTGGCATGTATCGTTCCTGCATTTACCTAAGCTAGTTCGTTTTCCATGCATAATCCACCTATGGTTATCACCTGCTTGATTGTCACCCACCACGGGAGCCGCGCGCCAATCGTCTTTCTTCAGGATCCTTTGCATAAGAAGGCTAGGCACGACGTCTGTGCTCGGGCCCGTCCCTGCAGCATCGATAAATCCAACGGCTGAGCTCTGTCTGGCGGGCCGGCCCCGTTCACGTCACCTCCTGGGGTTGTTGGTGCTCGGCTTTCTCATGCGATAACCTCAGGAAATTCATTCGGCGCAGGTTGCCTAACCATCTCGCAGGAACACCACAGCCATCAAGAACCAAGACCAGGCACAGCCCGCCTTGAGGTAGGGCCTCATGAGTCCCGCGCTGGCTCACGGGTGCCCAGACACACCTCGTCTAGCCCTGCCGTGCAAGCCACATGTCAGGGCGGGGCTGTACACGCCCCGGGGGCTCTCCGCAGTAGGGAGTCCCCTCCCATGTACCAGTGGAAGCACCATGCTCCGCGCTGGCAGTCGACACTACCGAGGAGCGGTTATGCCCGTGCAAGTGCGGAAGCGCTATGCTCCGCGCTGGTGATAAACAACTGAGGGCGGCCCCTTGGCCGTATCAACCTCAGGGAGCCCTTGAGCTCAGTGTCTGGCCTCATCGCAACACCTCCCCTCGGGAGAGTCGCGCGAGGGGGCTGGGCACGGGGGCTGCGCTTGGGTCACGCCCAAGCGTATGCCGCCCTGCCAGGTCCCCCGGACCTGGTCGTCTTGCCCCCCTCCCGAGCGGCGTCTCGGCGAGGGAAAAGGTATGAAGGTCGTTTGAGCGTCAAGGGGGACTCCTGAGCATCATGACTCAGGAGCCTAACTGGCCACGTAGCCCCTCACTCCTTGGTCCCGTCCTAGCGTTCCGGATGGCCCAACGGCGGCTGAGGTATGCGCGGGGTCGGGCCCTGCCGACGTAGAACACTAGACCTGCTCCTGCTTCTCTTTCCCGTAAGCTGTTTGCACATCAAGGGGGACTCCTGAGCATCGCGACTCAGGAGCCTAACTGTCCACGTAGCCCCTCACTCCTTGGTCCCGTCCTGGCAATCCGGACGGCCCAACGGCGGCTGAGGTATGCGCGGGGTCGGGCCCTGCCGACGTAGAATGTAAAGCAAACAGGAAGGAAATCGCAAAATCTCAAACCAATATTACACGACATATTGTTCTCCCAATACCAAACACAAGTTTAAATGCCTCCACGAGGCATTGTGCATGTTGCAGGAGTTAAACAGGAAAGGAGCCGCAGGCAAGTCATCCCTGGACACCGTCGTCGCCCGCAAGGGATGCTCCTTCCTTGGTGGCATCGCCTTCACCTGTACCACCAGCCGGGGCTGCAGGATCAGTAGCACCACCGGTCGAAGGCGCAGGAGCGAAGGCGCGGAACTTCTTCAGCAGGGCCTCCACCTGACCCTTCACGGCTGCGACAGCGAATGTGCAATGCTCGTCGTCCATAGGCTCCAGCAGCTCATCAAGGCGAGCGGCGGGATCGCGAAGATGGAGGTGGCTGAAGACGCGCGTCAATGCGGCTGAGGAAAGAACGCGGGCTTATCCCTCTGCCATGGGGCCGATACCGCTCACTACTTCCTCAAGCGCCTCGACCAGATAGGGAAGCAGCTGGGCGGGGCCGTCCTCGTCGGTGGTCAGCGGCTTCTCCAAGCCCTTCTCGGAGAGTGCCCGCAGTGCCACGCGGAACGTCTCCTCAAGGAGCTTGAAGGCCGCGCGGTCCTCGGCCAGGACCTTCGCCTTGGCATCAAGTTCGGCCTTCCCCGCTTCCACCTCCTGCTCCAGCTTCTCCAGCCGTCTGTGCTCCGCGGCCTGCGCCTTCGCCAACTGCTCCAGCTCGGCGTCGCGGCCCTTGACGGCGTCCTCGCGGGCCTTCATCTTCTTCTCCTCCGCCTTGCGGCCACGAGCTTCTTCCGCATGCTCATTGCGCAGAGTCTTCAGTTCGGCCTCCAGTGCCCGGCAGCGATCATGGGCGGCCTCGACATCCTTCAGCGCCACCTCGTGAGCAGCCGCGGCTTGGGCGGCGGCCTGCTTGTCCTTCTCGGAGGTCACCGCGGCCTGGCTCAGCGCCGCCCGAACGGACATGTCTGAGTGAAGCCAGCCGGAGACCAGCTCCAAGAGCCCGGCTACCAGGTGGGGGTCGGCGCCCTGACAGCCGGGTCATCTCAGAAAGAGCGCGCTCCAAGACGTCAGGGGAGGTGGAAGGTTCCGGAACCAGCGGTGCAGCAGGAGGAGGAGGAGGCAACATCGTCACCGTAGCCTGGGAGACTGGGGGCTCCTGAGCTTTGGGGACCCCAGCAGCCGAGCCGGACACCGGCGCCTCCGGAGCTAGCGGGGCCATGGGGGCTGACTCCTCCTGAGGACGCTCCCCCAGGCCTCGCGAGGATGATCGAGCCAGAGAGGCGTGAGCACCGACGCTGCCCTTCTCCATGGAGGGAGACGCAACCGCGGCAGGAAGATTGGTCCCGAGCAGCACCACCACTTCCTCCTTCCTCTTCTTCGCCGCGGGCGTCGGCCTAACTGCACAACGGAGCGGTGTCAAGGATCAGCAGTATAAGCAAGAACAAGGCGGGGCAAGAACACTTACTGATCCACCACAGCATAGTCCCTCTGACTCTTAAGCTTGAAGCCTGAGAGCCTCGCAGTCGAAGGCACGGGTGCGCGAGCTCCAGAGGCAGAAGAATGAGCAGCAGATGGGCCTCAGGAGAGCGGCGTCACCAGCAGCACCACCTCAAGACCCGTGCCCTCAGATGGGGCGCCTCCCTCCCGTGCATAGGAAGGCGTGCCCGGCGCCCTCCTTGGGCAGGGCTCGGGGGCTCTCTTCTGGAGGGCCTCAAACCTAGCCAACATCACGAGGGGGGCGCTCGGGCACTACATGGAGGCGTGCTTTGCCGCACGTTTCCCTCAGGAGGGCACCAGGCAAGGAGCTCCTGGCGCTCAGGAGTTCATCACCTAGGCTACCCAAGGGCTTCAGGAAGCAAGAGCCATGCACGGCAACCGCCGCCCACCTGGCGCAGCTCCCCATCCAGGCGAGGATGGCGGGCTGCGCGTCTGCATCGACATCCCAGGGCTCAACAGGGCCGCATCTCAGGAGCTCTTCTGGCCTTCGCGCGTGGGACGTTGTGAGGGCCCACCTCACAACTATGTTCGCATGCCATTCGGCCTGCCGAGCATGGTGGCTGCCTATCAGCGCAACCTATGGAGCGTCCTGGCGGCTCAGGAGGCCAGGCATCACGCAGTCCTGGAGGAGATGGAGAAGGTCCTCAAGGAACCGCCTGGACCCCCAGAGCCTCCCGAGGCTCAGGGTCCCGGTGGCTCGTGGGGAGCAACCCCATCACCACGTGCCTTCAGCCACCCCAACACCTCTTCGACAATGGAACCAGGTGACATTTTCCAAGTTTATTTAGCTGGGAGCGCCCTCTGGGCCGCATCATTCCCAGGCCGCGTGGGTCCATCCCTGCGGCATGTATCCCTTTTTATTTCTATAGCTTACTCTGCTGGGGGCGCCCCTCGGGCTGCATCATCCCCAAGCTGCTCGGGTCTGACCCAGTGGCATGTATCGTTCCTGCATTTACCTAAGCTAGTTCGTTTTCCATGCATAATCCACCTATGGTTATCACCTGCTTGATTGTCACCCACCACGGGAGCCGCGCGCCAATCGTCTTTCTTCAGGATCCTTTGCATAAGAAGGCTAGGCACGACGTCTGTGCTCGGGCCCGTCCCTGCAGCATCGATAAATCCAACGGCTGAGCTCTGTCTGGCGGGCCGGCCCCGTTCACGTCACCTCCTGGGGTTGTTGGTGCTCGGCTTTCTCA
>NC_057799.1:109688620-109690194 GCF_018294505.1 Triticum aestivum | reverse complement strand
CATCAAGGGGGACTCCTGAGCATCGCGACTCAGGAGCCTAACTGTCCACGTAGCCCCTCACTCCTTGGTCCCGTCCTGGCAATCCGGACGGCCCAACGGCGGCTGAGGTATGCGCGGGGTCGGGCCCTGCCGACGTAGAATGTAAAGCAAACAGGAAGGAAATCGCAAAATCTCAAACCAATATTACACGACATATTGTTCTCCCAATACCAAACACAAGTTTAAATGCCTCCACGAGGCATTGTGCATGTTGCAGGAGTTAAACAGGAAAGGAGCCGCAGGCAAGTCATCCCTGGACACCGTCGTCGCCCGCAAGGGATGCTCCTTCCTTGGTGGCATCGCCTTCACCTGTACCACCAGCCGGGGCTGCAGGATCAGTAGCACCACCGGTCGAAGGCGCAGGAGCGAAGGCGCGGAACTTCTTCAGCAGGGCCTCCACCTGACCCTTCACGGCTGCGACAGCGAATGTGCAATGCTCGTCGTCCATAGGCTCCAGCAGCTCATCAAGGCGAGCGGCGGGATCGCGAAGATGGAGGTGGCTGAAGACGCGCGTCAATGCGGCTGAGGAAAGAACGCGGGCTTATCCCTCTGCCATGGGGCCGATACCGCTCACTACTTCCTCAAGCGCCTCGACCAGATAGGGAAGCAGCTGGGCGGGGCCGTCCTCGTCGGTGGTCAGCGGCTTCTCCAAGCCCTTCTCGGAGAGTGCCCGCAGTGCCACGCGGAACGTCTCCTCAAGGAGCTTGAAGGCCGCGCGGTCCTCGGCCAGGACCTTCGCCTTGGCATCAAGTTCGGCCTTCCCCGCTTCCACCTCCTGCTCCAGCTTCTCCAGCCGTCTGTGCTCCGCGGCCTGCGCCTTCGCCAACTGCTCCAGCTCGGCGTCGCGGCCCTTGACGGCGTCCTCGCGGGCCTTCATCTTCTTCTCCTCCGCCTTGCGGCCACGAGCTTCTTCCGCATGCTCATTGCGCAGAGTCTTCAGTTCGGCCTCCAGTGCCCGGCAGCGATCATGGGCGGCCTCGACATCCTTCAGCGCCACCTCGTGAGCAGCCGCGGCTTGGGCGGCGGCCTGCTTGTCCTTCTCGGAGGTCACCGCGGCCTGGCTCAGCGCCGCCCGAACGGACATGTCTGAGTGAAGCCAGCCGGAGACCAGCTCCAAGAGCCCGGCTACCAGGTGGGGGTCGGCGCCCTGACAGCCGGGTCATCTCAGAAAGAGCGCGCTCCAAGACGTCAGGGGAGGTGGAAGGTTCCGGAACCAGCGGTGCAGCAGGAGGAGGAGGAGGCAACATCGTCACCGTAGCCTGGGAGACTGGGGGCTCCTGAGCTTTGGGGACCCCAGCAGCCGAGCCGGACACCGGCGCCTCCGGAGCTAGCGGGGCCATGGGGGCTGACTCCTCCTGAGGACGCTCCCCCAGGCCTCGCGAGGATGATCGAGCCAGAGAGGCGTGAGCACCGACGCTGCCCTTCTCCATGGAGGGAGACGCAACCGCGGCAGGAAGATTGGTCCCGAGCAGCACCACCACTTCCTCCTTCCTCTTCTTCGCCGCGGGCGTCGGCCTAACTGCACAACGGAGCGG
>NC_057799.1:109526255-109688610 GCF_018294505.1 Triticum aestivum | reverse complement strand
GACATCCCAGGGCTCAACAGGGCCGCATCTCAGGAGCTCTTCTGGCCTTCGCGCGTGGGACGTTGTGAGGGCCCACCTCACAACTATGTTCGCATGCCATTCGGCCTGCCGAGCATGGTGGCTGCCTATCAGCGCAACCTATGGAGCGTCCTGGCGGCTCAGGAGGCCAGGCATCACGCAGTCCTGGAGGAGATGGAGAAGGTCCTCAAGGAACCGCCTGGACCCCCAGAGCCTCCCGAGGCTCAGGGTCCCGGTGGCTCGTGGGGAGCAACCCCATCACCACGTGCCTTCAGCCACCCCAACACCTCTTCGACAATGGAACCAGGTGACATTTTCCAAGTTTATTTAGCTGGGAGCGCCCTCTGGGCCGCATCATTCCCAGGCCGCGTGGGTCCATCCCTGCGGCATGTATCCCTTTTTATTTCTATAGCTTACTCTGCTGGGGGCGCCCCTCGGGCTGCATCATCCCCAAGCTGCTCGGGTCTGACCCAGTGGCATGTATCGTTCCTGCATTTACCTAAGCTAGTTCGTTTTCCATGCATAATCCACCTATGGTTATCACCTGCTTGATTGTCACCCACCACGGGAGCCGCGCGCCAATCGTCTTTCTTCAGGATCCTTTGCATAAGAAGGCTAGGCACGACGTCTGTGCTCGGGCCCGTCCCTGCAGCATCGATAAATCCAACGGCTGAGCTCTGTCTGGCGGGCCGGCCCCGTTCACGTCACCTCCTGGGGTTGTTGGTGCTCGGCTTTCTCACGCGATAACCTCAGGAAATTCATTCGGCGCAGGTTGCCTAACCATCTCGCAGGAACACCACAGCCATCAAGAACCAAGACCAGGCATAGCCCGCCTTGAGGTAGGGCCTCGTGAGTCCTGCGCTGGCTCACGGGTGCCCAGACACACCTCGTCTAGCCCTGCCGTGCAAGCCACATGTCAGGGCGGGGCTGTACACGCCCCGGGGGCTCTCCGCAGTAGGGAGTCCCCTCCCATGTACCAGTGGAAGCACCATGCTCCGCGCTGGCAGTCGACACTACCGAGGAGCGGTTATGCCCGTGCAAGTGCGGAAGCGCTATGCTCCGCGCTGGTGATAAACAACTGAGGGCGGCCCCTTGGCCGTATCAACCTCAGGGAGCCCTTGAGCTCAGTGTCTGGCCTCATCGCAACACCTCCCCTCGGGAGAGTCGCGCGAGGGGGCTGGGCACGGGGGCTGCGCTTGGGTCACGCCCAAGCGTATGCCGCCCTGCCAGGTCCCCCGGACCTGGTCGTCTTGCCCCCCTCCCGAGCGGCGTCTCGGCGAGGGAAAAGGTATGAAGGTCGTTTGAGCGTCAAGGGGGACTCCTGAGCATCATGACTCAGGAGCCTAACTGGCCACGTAGCCCCTCACTCCTTGGTCCCGTCCTAGCGTTCCGGATGGCCCAACGGCGGCTGAGGTATGCGCGGGGTCGGGCCCTGCCGACGTAGAACACTAGACCTGCTCCTGCTTCTCTTTCCCGTAAGCTGTTTGCGCATCAAGGGGGACTCCTGAGCATCGCGACTCAGGAGCCTAACTGTCCACGTAGCCCCTCACTCCTTGGTCCCGTCCTGGCAATCCGGACGGCCCAACGGCGGCTGAGGTATGCGCGGGGTCGGGCCCTGCCGACGTAGAATGTAAAGCAAACAGGAAGGAAATCGCAAAATCTCAAACCAATATTACACGACATATTGTTCTCCCAATACCAAACACAAGTTTAAATGCCTCCACGAGGCATTGTGCATGTTGCAGGAGTTAAACAGGAAAGGAGCCGCAGGCAAGTCATCCCTGGACACCGTCGTCGCCCGCAAGGGATGCTCCTTCCTTGGTGGCATCGCCTTCACCTGTACCACCAGCCGGGGCTGCAGGATCAGTAGCACCACCGGTCGAAGGCGCAGGAGCGAAGGCGCGGAACTTCTTCAGCAGGGCCTCCACCTGACCCTTCACGGCTGCGACAGCGAATGTGCAATGCTCGTCGTCCATAGGCTCCAGCAGCTCATCAAGGCGAGCGGCGGGATCGCGAAGATGGAGGTGGCTGAAGACGCGCGTCAATGCGGCTGAGGAAAGAACGCGGGCTTATCCCTCTGCCATGGGGCCGATACCGCTCACTACTTCCTCAAGCGCCTCGACCAGATAGGGAAGCAGCTGGGCGGGGCCGTCCTCGTCGGTGGTCAGCGGCTTCTCCAAGCCCTTCTCGGAGAGTGCCCGCAGTGCCACGCGGAACGTCTCCTCAAGGAGCTTGAAGGCCGCGCGGTCCTCGGCCAGGACCTTCGCCTTGGCATCAAGTTCGGCCTTCCCCGCTTCCACCTCCTGCTCCAGCTTCTCCAGCCGTCTGTGCTCCGCGGCCTGCGCCTTCGCCAACTGCTCCAGCTCGGCATCGCGGCCCTTGACGGCGTCCTCGCGGGCCTTCATCTTCTTCTCCTCCGCCTTGCGGCCACGAGCTTCTTCCGCATGCTCATTGCGCAGAGTCTTCAGTTCGGCCTCCAGTGCCCGGCAGCGATCATGGGCGGCCTCGACATCCTTCAGCGCCACCTCGTGAGCAGCCGCGGCTTGGGCGGCGGCCTGCTTGTCCTTCTCGGAGGTCACCGCGGCCTGGCTCAGCGCCGCCCGAACGGACATGTCTGAGTGAAGCCAGCCGGAGACCAGCTCCAAGAGCCCGGCTACCAGGTGGGGGTCGGCGCCCTGACAGCCGGGTCATCTCAGAAAGAGCGCGCTCCAAGACGTCAGGGGAGGTGGAAGGTTCCGGAACCAGCGGTGCAGCAGGAGGAGGAGGAGGCAACATCGTCACCGTAGCCTGGGAGACTGGGGGCTCCTGAGCTTTGGGGACCCCAGCAGCCGAGCCGGACACCGGCGCCTCCGGAGCTAGCGGGGCCATGGGGGCTGACTCCTCCTGAGGACGCTCCCCCAGGCCTCGCGAGGATGATCGAGCCAGAGAGGCGTGAGCACCGACGCTGCCCTTCTCCATGGAGGGAGACGCAACCGCGGCAGGAAGATTGGTCCCGAGCAGCACCACCACTTCCTCCTTCCTCTTCTTCGCCGCGGGCGTCGGCCTAACTGCACAACGGAGCGGCGTCAAGGATCAGCAGTATAAGCAAGAACAAGGCGGGGCAAGAACACTTACTGATCCACCACAGCATAGTCCCTCTGACTCTTAAGCTTGAAGCCTGAGAGCCTCGCAGTCGAAGGCACGGGTGCGCGAGCTCCAGAGGCAGAAGAATGAGCAGCAGATGGGCCAGAGGCAGCCCCAGGCGGAGTCGGAGCAGGAGCGTCGTCTTGGGGGACCAGCGCCGACCTGCCCCTCGTCGGAACCATGGTCGGCGAACCCTGCTGGGGGCTGGCCCTGGACATCGTGGCGACCCCAGCTGCGGGCTGTTCCCTCCCCTCCAGGCGGCCATCAGCACCATCGTCATCATCAGGCATGGAGCAAAGGATGTCGGCCTTGCGGGGGGGGGGGAGGTTTCTCCTGTCCCCTCGTGGGTCGCCTCCGAGTCGCGCTCCTCATCTTCCTCCTCCTCTCCCTCCTCGCGGGACTCGCCGAAAGATACATCCACTGGCGCTGTTACCACTGGGGCCCCAGAGGGCGCCGGCGGCACCAGCCCGCGTCCGTCGAAGGTGGGCATGGCGGCCGCGACCTGCGCCCCGTCCTCGCAAAGGAACAGAGGAACGAAGGCACTCGGCGGGTACTCCTGGTCGCCCCCGACCAGGAGGCGGAGAGCCACAGCCAGCCATTCTTTAGGCAAGGCCTCCGGACTCAAGCAAAGCTTATCCTCTGTGCCCTCAAGCGTCCACAAGGGGCGCGAGCGCGCCTGGAGCAGAGCCACGCGCAACATCAAGAATTCCCTCAGGAGCATGGCCCCCGCCAGCTTTGCCGCCTTCGCGTTGCCCGGCTTCAAGTCGGCAGTCATCTTCTCCAGCACCAACTGCGCCCGGTCATCAGTAAGCTTCGCGCGCGACCACCCTTCATCGGACTGGGGCATCTTCGTCGGCAGCGTCAACCGTGGGTGGACGCACTTGGCATCCATCATGACCCACTTGCTCCTGAAGCCGTCGGCCTTCTTCCCAGCCTTTGAGATAGCGTTGGCCTTGCCGGCCACGATGAAGTTGGCGCATCCAGAGGTATGGCCGTCATTGATTCGGAGGAAGAAGAAGTGGCGCAGCAGAGCCACGGACGGCATCACCCCGACATACGCCTCACAGTTGAAGGCGGAGATCGATAAGAGAAGAATGGAGTTGGGATGGAGATGAAGGGCCTGCAACCTGTAATGGCGGAGGACAGCATAGAAGAAGTCAGAGAAGGGGGAACCAGGCCCGCGACGACACTGCTCATGAAGAAGGGGGAGAAGGTGCTCCCCTAAGCCTTCGGCTCGGCGGAGCCGGCCCGGAGCTCGGTCTTCCCTTTCTCGTTGGTCTCCCCCGCCGTCAGCAGGCGCGTGGCGGCGAGGTTCTTCTCCGAGACATTGGGCGCGTCCAGAGCCGGCTCGTACCAAGCAGGTGGCGCAGCAGCCTTGGCCTTTCAGGGCGCCATTGGTCGGAGGCTCGGAAGGGGATTGAAGCATATCTAGAGATCTCGGAAGCAAGGAGCGAGAAAGGGGATCTGGAGCAAGGCGAAAGGAAGCAATGAAGGTAAGCATTGTCCGCGCCAGTCTTTTGTCAGACGGGCAGTTGCCGAGGCAGCATGGGGAAGCGGAGACGCCTACGTCCAATCAATCGCCACGCGTCGGCCAAGGCCGCAGGCTGTTGGGGCCCGCGGCGCTCCGCACTTGCCCCTCGGCTTCGCCTCGAAGCCAAGTCCGAGTGCGCCTTGGGCCCGGGGGCTACTGTCGGCATTCTAGGAATGGGGGTCCCCAGACTTGCCTGCCTGCGGTCCACGGCGTGGCTCCACTAGCGGCCCCGTACGGCCCATCTCCACCAGCAAACACTCAAGACCCTCGCGAGGGGCCAAGCCTCGTGAGGCGGACGACACAAGACCTCCTCGGGGCAGCCTCACCAGGCTGGCTCACGAGGGGCAGAGAGATCAAGGCTAGGGGAACCTCGCGAGGTCCCTATGACATAAGCCATGACGACCAAGACTAGGCGGGCACCAGGCGGGCGCTAGCGAGCACAGTGTCCTCGTTTCCTCTTTGGTGCTAAAGAGGCAAGCGCAGGCGAGGAGTCCCGATGCATCAGGCAAAGGTTTCCATATCGGTGCAACGAGACCAAGACCAGTAGGACGGCAGGATGGAGGTCACCGTGGAGCCCAAGACGGCGTCACCACTAGAGCCTTTGGCAGGCGAAGACAACCTTTAGTCAGGATAGCTTGTACTAGCTGCCCCCCTTCAAACCAACCATTGTGGCATCCCTTCCCGCTCAATATTTGGGAAGAGGACCAGGGCCTCTATAAATAGGACTAGCCACCATTGTAGGAGGCACCTGATATCATCTCATGGGGACTGGACCAAGGACGGATCATTGAGACCATCCTCACCCACACCAGCTCACCAAGCACAAGAACACCTCTCCTCGCGAGGCTGTTCTTCCCTTGTAACTGTTCATCCTCAGCCCAAGAGGCAATCCACCACACCACACTGGAGTAGGGTATTACACCACAACGGTGGCCCGAACCAGTATAAATCTTGTGTCCCTTTGTTCTTTGGGTTCGTCGAGCTAGGCCGTGAGATTGTGGTGCGCGTGAGCTAGGGGGAGGAGAGATCTTCGTGCGCACCCCAGTGTTTGAACCTCAAGGGTTTTTCCGGAACCCGAAATCCGACAGTTTGATAGCAAGGTAATTTGTAACGAGCAAGTGACGATAATAGTAACAAGTATGCAGCAAGGTGATACGTCTCCAACGTATCTATAATTTATAAAGTATTCATGCTGTTATTTTACCATTCTTGGATGTTTTACAATCATTTTATAGCAACTTTATATCATTTTTTGGGACTAACCTATTGACCCAGTGCCCAGTGCGAGTTGCTGTTTTTGCTTGTTTTTTACATCGCAGGAAATCAATACCAAACGGAGGCCAAACGCAACGAAACTCCACGGAGATTTTTTATGGGCCAGAACACATCCATTGGGCCAGAGTTGCACCTGGGGGGTGCCCTGAGGGGGGCACAACCCACCAGGGCACGCCAGGCCCCCCTGGCACGCCCAGTTGGGTTGTGCCCACCTCGGTGGCCTCCCGGACCCCTTCTTTGCACTATAAATTCCCAAATATTCCGAAACCCTTCGGGGTTAACATAGATCAAAAGTTCCGCCGCTGCAAGGTCCGTTTCGGCACCCTGCCGGAGGGGGAATCATCTCCGGTGGCCATCTTCATCATCCCGGCGGCCACCACGATGAGGAGGGAGTAGTCCACCCTCGGGGCTGAGGGTTTGTACCAGTAGCTATGTGTTTGATCTCTCTCTCTCTCTCGTGATCTATATCATGGGGTTTGTTAATATAGTCGGATCATATGATGTTTCTACCTTCTATATTCTTGTTATGATGAATTGAATCTCTGCCCTTCAAAGTTTTGTCTTGTCGTATTGAATATTCAGAGATGAGAACACATGATATATGTCTTCCAATATGAATACTTGAGGTGACAATGAGGTATCCTATTGATTCACTTGATATGTGTTATGGCATTCAACTCGCGGATTCCCGCAGTGATATTGGGGTAATCTATGCATAGGGGTTGATGCACATTTTTCTCTGATGGAAACTTTGGGGTTTCTTTATAGTTCTTTGTGTGGATTGGGTATTATGAATATGAATTTGCTTTGGTGTTATTCTAGTACAAACTCTAGGATAGATCGAACGGAAAAAAATAGCTTTGTGTTATTTTAGTACGAACTCTTGAATAGATCAAATGGAAAGAATAGCTTTGAGGTAGTTTCGTGCCCTACAAATAATTCCTATCTTTTGTTCTCCGCTAATAGGAACTCGGGAGTGATTCTTTATTGCACTTTGAGGGATAATCATATGATCCAACTATGTTAGCATTGTTGAGAGGTTGCACCAGCGAAAGTACGGACCCTAGGCCTCATTTTTAAGCATTGCAATACCGTTTTTGTGCCCGTTTACTACTTGCTACCTTGCTGTTTTTATTTATTCAGATTATAGAAATATAGTTCTACCATCAATATTACACTTTTATCACCATCTCTTTGCCGAACTAGTGCACCTATACAATTTTCCATTGTATTGGGTGTGTTGGGGACACAAGAGATTTCTTGTATTTGGTTGCAGGGTCATTTGAGAGAGACCATCTTCATCCTACGCCTCCCACGGATTGATAAACCTTAGGTCATCCACTTGAGGAAAAATTGCTACTGTCCTACAAAACTCCGCGCTTGGAGGCCCAACACGAGTCTACAAGAATAAAGTTGGGTAGTAGACATCAAGCTCTTTTCTGGCGCTGTTTCCGGGGAGGTGGGTGCTTGAAGGTATCTTTAGATCTTGCAATTGAATCTTTTAGTTTCTTGTTTATCACTAGTTCGGTTTATAAAAGGAAAGTACAAAAAAATGGAATTGAGGTTGCATCATATTATTGATCATCTTTATAATATCTTTCTTTAAAATGATGGTTCGGAAAATTGTGCTCAATTGTTAGAAGAAGAAGTCAATAAAATGTTGGGCACAAAATATTTGAATGATGAGCATGATTGCAATGTTGTTAGTATGAATTCTCTAAATATCCAAAATGCTAATGATGATTGCACAAGTCATGGTAAAAATGTTTCTTATAAGCATGTCACTTTTTGTGGAGCGAATTGGGAGTGCCTTTGCACACCAAAAAGGGAAGATAGATTTTGTAAGAAGCATAAATATTTAGAAATGAGAAAGTTGCAAGAGAGGCTAGATGATTGTGCTGAAAGATTTAAATTTTTTCGCCATCCTTGTGAACTTTGCAATGAACATGGTCATTTAAATCTCCAATGCAAATTCTTTCATGATCACATCGTGTCCGAACATTGCGATAACTTGATTACCCTTGAGCATCATAAAGATCTTAGTCTTCTTTTGGGGTATGAAGAAGTGAAACGTATAACTAAGGGTATTCCAAAATTTAATCTTGGGAGATTTCTTGATTTTGATCTAGAGGAAATTTATATGTTTTGTGCGGTAAATTGCATGGAGAATCATTATATTGCCAACTATCTAAAGTCAAGAACACAAATAGAATATGAAGAGAGTAATAATGAAAGGGAAAACTTTTCCCAAAACCCTCCTAGTGTTTATTATGATGAATCAGGTAACGAGGAGGAGCTTCCTATCCAACCAATCTCATCAATAAGAAGCTTGAAAAGATTAATTAAACCCACACATGATGTGGTGAAGAAGAAGAAAAGAAGAAAGAACAGAGGTAAAAAGGCATCTCTCCCAAATAATGTTGCTCCTATTATTGTCGTGCCTCATGAAAATGAATCAAAAATAATTGTGGAAGATGATGCACTTGATGATGATATTGCTTATATATCTTATGGCACAATGTCCGAGAGCACTATGGACGATGATGATTTTGTTATGCCTATTGCTTGTTGTGATGATTATGATTGGGAAGATAATGATACTTCTTATAATATTGGAAATCTTTTTGGCACCAACTTGGGAAATATTGATGATATCAATTGTTATACCGTTGGTGCTATTCATACTATTAATGATGAGAGTGATTATGCTTATGATATGCCAAGCCACAAGCTTGGGGATGCTATGTTTGATGAGAATGACATGTTTGAGAATTTATTTGCTGCAATTAATGTTTGTCCCAAGCTTGGGGAGGCTATGTTTAATGAAGATGATCTTTTTAGTCCCCCTACTTTGATTGATCAAACTTATTTTGATGATAGCATGCCTCCTATTTATGATGATTACATTGATAAAAGTGGGTTTGGAAGAGTGTCAACTCTAGGTAGTAGTGATCCCACTATTTTGGAGGGTGTTGAATCTCATTACAATATTGATGAAATTGGATTTGGAGAGGTCATGACTTTATTTAGTGATACATCCACTATTTTGGAAGAGGTTTCAACTGACTATGGCAATAAAGTTGCTTTCTATGATGATTATTATGATGACATGTATGCCATAGAGAGTAATGAATTTTCTATGCATGTGGATCATGAAAAGAATGATTTATGTAATGGTTATATTGATGAATCTATTAATGATGCTACTGAAAATTATTATGAGAGAGGAACTTATGATGCATGATGTTCTCTTTGTGTTTCAAATCTTATCTTTTATGTGAGCATCATTGAATCATCATGCCTAGCTTAAAAGGCATTAAAGAAAAGCGCTTTTTGGGAGACAACCCAAGACTTTTACCTACTGTTTTTGCATTTTCACATGATTATGCTACTGCATTGATCATGTTTTATAGCTTTTGTTTCAATAAGGTGCCAAGTAAAGCCTTTGGGATCATGTTGGGTGATAGTTGATTTGACCCTGCTGAAAAACAGAAACTTTTGCGCTCACGAAAATAAGTCCCATTTTTAACAGAAGAGTTATTTTGAGTTGATTCTTTTTGCAGAAGTTTAATATACAAATTTCTCACTTGGTACAATTTATTTAATAATTTTTGGAGTATCATAAGTATGGTAGTTATCCATATCATTACAGACTGTTCTGTTTTTGATAGATTCTGTTTTCAATGCATAGTTTGCTTGTTTTCTAGTTTCTATGGCTTATATTGCTCCATATATATTGTGGAAATGATATGCTACAGTAGTAATTGTGTGGAAACAATTATGAATCTTGTCTTTTACAGTACCAAAGTGAAATGGTTTGCTCTTTATCATACTAACCTATCTCACGAAGTTTTGTTAAGTTTTGTGTGATTGAAGTTTTCAAGTTTTGGGTGAGATATCGATATGAGGAGAACAAGGAGTGACAAGACCCTAAGCTGGGGGATTCCCAAGGCACCCAAAGTTAATATCCAAGGAATATCCAAGCAGCTAAGCTTGGGGATGCCCCGGAAGGCATCCCCTCTTTCGTCTCCAACATTACCGGTAACCCCACTCGGAGCTATGTTTTCATTCGTCACATGATATGTGTTTTGCTTGGAGCGTCATTTTATTTTGTTAGGATTTTCTTGCTGTTATTTAGAATAATGTTTTGCATCATTTATTTCAATAAAAATGTCAAGGATAGCCTTTACCATGCTTATTTTACAAGTCTACATGTTGCTGTTTGAAAACAGAAAGTTTATCGATGTTGCAAAAATTCCTGAGGAAAGTCAGAATGTGATAAAATGTTGAAACATTTTGCAAAATGAGCTCTGATAAATTCTCTATAGTGTGGTAGAATTTCATAATGTTTGGAGTTGAATAAGTATTGATACTCTTGCATTCTTTACAGACTATACTGTTTTGGCAGATTACTGTTATGTTTGCATTGTTTGCATATGTTAGCTTGTATAATGATTCTATTTGAGGATAGGAGTATTAAATATGCAGAGGCATTTAGTATGCAATGTTGAATAATAATTTTGGTGATGTGCTACAGTAGATAATGATAAGGTTTTTGCATTGGTTTATACTAACTTATATCACGAGTTCTTGTTGAGTTTTGTGTGGATGAAGTTTTTGAGATCAAGGAAAACCGTGATATGAGAAGAATTAAGGAGACCCAAAAGCTCAAGCTTGGGGATTCCCAAGGCATCCCAAGATAATATTCCAAGAAGTCTCAAGCATCTAAGATTGGGGATGCCCCGGTAGGCATCCCACCTTTCTTCTTCAACAATTATCGGTTAGTATCGGTTGAGCCTAAGTTTTTGCTTATTCACATGATGTGTGCTATCCTTGAAATGTTATTTTGTTTTGTTTTGCTTGCTGTTTATATAAATTACTTAGATATGAAAGTTTTTAATAAGAGAGAGTCCTCAAATAGCTACCTATTTATTTAACTACTCGCATGATCTTCACTTATATCTTTTTGGAGTAGTTTGTCATTTACTCTTGTGCTTCACTTATATCCTTTGAGTAAAACTGTTGAATGAATTGAATATTATGAAGTTGAAATCAAATCATTCCTAGTGGTAGCTTCACATTGGGTTTAGAAAGTGAAATCTTTTGAGGCTTGACAATCGCAATATTGGTCATACAAGCAATTCACAAATAATTAGTATAAGGAAGAGAACTTTCACATGTAAATACACTATCCTAGAAATCTTTTGTGATTGTGAGCCCCCATCAAAATATTATATGCCAAAATTGTTGACATTGGACAAGGAAGACAACATAATGGTTTATGTTTGTTCATATTCACATAGAAGTCATATTGTCATAGATCCTTCAACATGTGGTGCTTGCCCCCTATCTTTGCTAGCCAAAAATTCCGCACTAAGTAGAGACACTACTTGTGCATCCAAAAACCCTTAAACCCAAATCTTATTTTCAAGAGTCCACCATACCTACCTATATGTGGTATTTTCGTGTCGTTCTAAGCAAATTTGTATGTGCCATCTCTAATTTTCAAAAAAATAAATTTCTCTTTTGTGTGCTCGTACCGCTCGCGAGGCGGTGAGGGGTGGCCAATATTTTCCATGCTAGATGTGTTATTCTCACGATGAGTGTTTATTCACTTGTCATTGCACGAGAGTAAGGCAAAGGTTTTAGGGATGCCCCAGTCCCGAAATGAAAAATGAATTTACTTTATGTTGTTAAATAATAAATTCCTTGGAAAGTGTTGATATGGAGGGCTGATACGTCTCCAACGTATCTATAATTTTTGATTGTTCCATGCTATTATATTACCCGTTTTGGATGTTTATGGGCCTTACTTTACACTTTTATATCATTTTTGGGACTAACCTACTAACCGGAGGCCCAACCCGAATTGCTGTTTTTTTTGCCTATTTCAGTGTTTCGAAGAAAAGGAATATCGAACGGAGTCCAAACAGAATGAAACCTTCGGGAGCAATCTTTTTGGAACAAACGCGATCCAGGGGACTTGGAGTGGACGTCAAGCAACAGAGGAGGCGGCCACGAGGGTGCCCGGCGCGTCCCCTATAGGTGGGCGCGCCCCCCACCCTCGTGGGCCCCTCGAGCGTCGACCGACCTACTTCTTCCTCCTATATATACCTACGTACCCTGAAACCTTCGGAGAGCACCACGAAAACTATTTCCACCGCCGTAACCTTCTGTATCCACGAGATCCCATCTTGGAGCTTTCGCCGGCGCTCCCCCGGAGGGGGAATCAACCATGGAGGGCCTCTACATCATCTCCAAGGCCTCTCCGATGAGTCGTGAGTAGTTTACCACAGACCTTCGGGTCCATAGTTATTAGCTAGATGGCTTCTTCTCTCTCTTTGAATCTCAATACAAAGTTCTCCTCGATCTTCTTGGAGATCTATTCGATGTAACTCTTTTTGCGGTGTGTTTGTCGAGATCCGATGAATTGTGGGTTTATGATCAAGTTTATCTATGAGAAATATTTGAATCACCTCTGAATTATTTTATGTGTGATTAAGTTATCTTTGCAAGTCTCTTCGAATTATCAGTTTGGTTTGGCCTACTAGATTGATCTTTCTTGCAATGGGAGAAGTGCTTAGCTTTGGGTTCAATCTTGCGGTGTCCTTTCCCAGTGACAGTAGGGGCGGCAAGGAACGTATTGTATTGTTGCCATCGAGGATAAAAAGATGGGGTTTATATCATATTGCATGAGTTTATCCCTCTACATCATGTCATCTTTCTTAATGCGTTACTCTGTTCTTTATGAACTTAATACTCTAGATGCATGCTGGATAGCGGTTGTTGTGTGGAGTAATAGTAGTAGATGCAGAATCGTTTCGGTCTACTTGTCACGGACATGATGCCTATACACATGATCATGCCTAGATAATCTCATAACTATGCGCTTTTCTATCAATTGCTCGACAGTAATTTGTTCACCCACCGTAATACTTATGCTATCTTGAGAGAAGCGACTAGTGAAACCTATGGCCTTCGGGTCTATCCTTTATCATATAAGCTTTCAATCTACTTTTATTTGCATCTTTACTTTTCCAATCTATATCATAAAAATACCAAAAATATTTATCTTATCATATTATCTCTATCAGATCTCACTTTCGCAAGTGGACATGAAGGGATTGACAACCCCTTTATTGTGTTGGTTGCGAGTTCTTGTTTGTTTGTGTAGGTGCATGGGACTTTTGAGGAGCCTCCTACTGGATTGATACCTTGGTTCTCAAAAATTGAGGGAAATACTTATGCTACTTTGCTGCATCACCCTTTCCTCTTTAAGGAAAACCAACGCAAGCTCAAGACGTAGCAAGAAGGATTTCTGGCACCGTTGCCGGGGAGGTCTTCGCTCAAGTCAAGATATACCAAGTACCCATCACAAACTCATCTCCCTCGAATTACATTATTTGCCATTTGCCTCTCGTTTTCCTCTCCCCCACTTCACCCTTGCTGTTTTATTCGCCATCTCTTTCCCAATCGCCTCTCTTTCGCTTTTCTTTTGTGTGCTTGTCGTTATGGCTAGTCCTCCTATTATTGTTAATACTCCCGATCATGAAGTTCTCACTTTTAAACAAAGGGAGGGAGAAAATTTAAAAGATGCTTGGCATAGAATTTGCAATGCTCAAAATAGATCTACTAGGAAGCAATCTACTTCCATTCTTCTTTGCAATTTTTATGTAGGCATTACACCTTGGAATAGATGTATTCTTGATGCCATTACCGGAGGGAATTTCTTGGGTAGCCATACTTTTGATGCTTAGAACGCTATGTTGGATTTGTTTGGCCCACCACCTCTCTTGGTTAATGGAACTATCTTAACTCTAGAACATGTGATGCAAAGGCTCGAAATTATTGAAAATAAAGTTGCCACTGTTGAGTTAATTGAAAATTTGGATAAAAAGATCCACAATCAAATCACCCAATTTGGATCTAGGGTTGGAGCCACTATGAAAAGTTTTAAGGATAAAGAACCTATAGTTAACAAAAAATTAGATCAAAATTCTTCAAGAATCGGTAAACTTGAGGATATCATTACCAACTTAGGGGCTGCCTTTTCATCCGTAAAAGATACTCCCACTCCGCCTACTAAAATTGCCAAATTAATGTATGTTCCTAAAAATAAGGGTGAATCTTCTAGTAAGGAAAATGCAGACCTTAAATCAATAAGTGTTCACCCCAATTGTCTCTCTATCATAAAGGAACCTTTTGCTTCGAATGAATTTCTTGATTTCTTGCCTAGAAGTTTAACCATTGCTAAAAAGAAAGAAACTCCTAAGAATTATAAGTGCTTTCTCGAAGAATTGAGTGCCAAAGATGGCACTACTTAGATCTATCCTCGCTTTTATGCCTAGCTAGGGGCGTTAAACGATACCGCTAGTTGGGAGGCAACCCAATTTTATTTTAGTTTTTTTGCTTTTTGCTTCTGTTTAGTAATAAATATTTCATCTAGCGTCTGTTTAGATGTGGTTTTATGTTTTAATTAGTTCTTGTGCCAAGTTAAACCTATAGGATCTTCTTGGATGATAGTTATTTGATCTTGCTGAAAATTCCAGAAACTTTCTGTTCACGAAAACAATTGTTTAAAATCACCAGAACGCGATAAAATACTGATTCCAATTGCAGTAGATAAATAAACAAATTATCTAGGTCTTCCTATTTTGGTGGAATTTTTTGAGTTCCAGAAGTTTGCGTTAGTTACAGGTTACTACAGACTGTTCTGTTTTTGACAGATTCTGTTTTTCGTGTGTTGTTTGCTTATTTTGATGAATCTATGGCTAGTAAAATAGTTTATAAACCATAGAGAAGTTGGAATACAGTAGGTTTAACACCAATACAAATAAAGAATGAGTTCATTACAGTACCTTGAAGTGGTGTTTTGTTTTCTTTCGCTAACGGAGCTTGCGAGATTTTCTGTTAAGTTTTGTGTTGTGAAGTTTTCAAGTTTTGGGTAAAGATTTGATGGATTATGGAACAAGGAGAGGCAAGAGCCTAAGCTTGGGGATGCCCAAGGCACCCAAATATATTCAAGGATAACCAAAATCCTAAGCTTGGGGATGCCCCGGAAGGCATCCCCTCTTTTGTCTTCGTCTATCGGTAACTTTACTTGGAGCTATATTTTTATTCGCCACATGATATGTGTTTTGCTTGGAGCGTCTTGTATGATATTAGTCTTTGCTTTTTAGTTTACCACAATCATCCTTGCTGTACACACCTTTTTAGTGAAACCCACATGATTGGAATTTATTAGAATACTCTATGTGCTTCACTTATATCTTTTGAGCTAGATAATTTTTGCTCTAGTGCTTCACTTATATCTTTTAGAGCACGACGGTAGCTTAATTTTGAAGAAATTGTTGATATCTCATGCTTCACTTATATTATTTTGAGAGTCTTTTAGAACAGCATGGTATTTACTATGGTTATAAAGTTGGTCCTAGAATGATGGGCATCCAAGTTGGGTATAATAAAAACTATCATAGAAAGTGAATTGGATGCTATGATCAATTTGATGCTTAATAATTGTTTTGAGATATGAAGATGGTGATATTAGAGTCATGCTAGTAGAGTAATTATGAATTTAAGGAATACTTGTGTTGAAGTTTGTGATTCCCGTAGCATGCACGTATGGTGACCCGCTTTGTGATGAAGTCGGAGCATAATTTATTTATTGATTGTCTTCCTTATGAGTGGCGGTCGGGGACGAGCGATGGTCTTTTCCTACCAATCTATCCCCCTAGGAGCATGCGCGTAGTACTTTGTTTTCAATGACTTGTAGATTTTTGCAATAAGTATATGTGCTTCACTTATATCTTTTGAGCTAGATAATTTTTGCTCTAGTGCTTCACTTATATCTTTTAGAGCATGGCGGTGGCTTAATTTTGAAGAAATTGTTGATCTCTCATGCTTCACTTATATTATTTTGAGAGTCTTTTAGAACAACCTGGTATTTGCTATGGTTATAAAGTTGGTTCTAGAATGATGGGCATCCAAGTTGGGTATAATAAAAACTATCATAGAAAGTGAATTGGATGCTATGATCAATTTGATGCTTAATAATTGTTTTGAGATATGAAGATGGTGATATTAGAGTCATGCTAGTAGAGTAATTATGAATTTAAGGAATACTTGTGTTGAAGTTTGTGATTCCCGTAGCATGCACGTATGGTGAACCGCTTTGTGATGAAGTCGGAGCATAATTTATTTATTGGTTGTCTTCCTTATGAGTGGCGGTCGGGGAAGAGTGATGGTCTTTTCCTACCAATCTATCCCCCTAGGAGCATGCACGTAGTACTTTGTTTTCAATGACTCGCAGGTTTTTGCAATAAGTATATGAGTTCATTATGACTAATGTTGAGTCCATGGATTATACGCACTCTCACCTTCCACCATTGCTAGCTTCTCTTGTGTCGCGCAACTTTCACTGGTACCATACACCCACCATATACATTCCTCAAAAAAGCAACCATACCTACCTATTATGGCATTTCCATAGCCATTCTGAGATATATTGCCATGCAACTTTCCACCGTTCTGTTTATTATGACACGCATCATCATTGTCATATTGCTCTTTGCATGATCATGTAGTTGACATCGTATTTGTGGCAAGGCCACCTTCATAATTTTTCATACATGTCACTCTTGATTCATTGCATATCCCAGTACACCGCCGGAGGCATTCATATAGAGTCATATCTTGTTCTAAGTATTGAGTTGTAATCTTGAGTTGTAAGTAAATAAAAGTGTGATGATCATCATTATTAGAGCATTGTCCCAAGTGAGGAAAGGATGATGAAGACTATGATTCCCCCACAAGTCGGGATGAGACTTCGGACTTTATAAAAATAAAAGAGGCCAAAGAAGCCCACAACTATAAAAAAAAGAGGCCAAGAAGCCCACCAAAAAAATTAGAGAAAATAGAGAAGGGACAATGTTACTATCCTTTTTACCACACTTGTGCTTCAAAGTAGCACCATGCTCTTCATGATAGAGAGTCTCCTATGTTGTCACTTTCATATACTAGTGGGAATTTTACATTATAGAACTTGGCTTGTATATTCCAATGATGGGCTTCCTCAAAATGCCCTAGGTCTTCGTGAGCAAGCGAGTTGGATGCACACCCACTTAGTTTCTTTTGTTGAGCTTTCATACATTTATAGCTCTAGTGCATCCGTTGCATGGCAATCCCTACTCGCTCACATTGATATCTATTGATGGGCATCTTCATAGCCCGTTGATACGCCTAGTTGATGTGAGACTATATTCTCCTTTTTGTCTTCTCCACAACCACCATTCTATTCCACATATAGTGGTATGTCCATGGCTCACGCTCATGTATTGCGTGAAAGTTGAAAAAGTTTGAGAATACTAAAGTATGAAACAATTGCTTGGCTTGTCATCGGGGTTGTGCATGATTAAATACTTTGTGTGATGAAGATAGAGCATAGCCAGACTATATGATTTTGTAGGGATAACTTTCTTTAGCCATGTTATTTTGAGAAGACATGATTGCTTTGTTAGTATGCTTGAAGTATCATTGTTTTTATGTCAATATGAACTTTTATTTTGAATCATTTGGATATGAACATTCATGCCACAATAAATAAAATTACATTGAGAATTATGCTAGGTAGCATTCCACATCAAAAATTCTGTTTTTATCATTTACCTACTCGAGGACGAGCATGAATTAAGCTTGGGGATGCTTGATACGTCTCCAACGTATCTATAATTTTTGATTGTTCCATGCTATTATATTACCCGTTTTGGATGTTTATGGGCTTTACTTTACACTTTTATATCATTTTTGGGACTAACCTACTAACCGGAGGCCCAGCCCGAATTGCTGTTTTTTTGCCTATTTCAGTGTTTCGAAGAAAAGGAATATCAAACGGAGTCCAAACGGAATGAAGCCTTCGGGAGGGATCTTTTTGGAACAAACGCGATCCAGGGGACTTGGAGTGGACGTCAAGCAACAGAGGAGGCGACCACGAGGGTGCCCGGTGCGCCCCCTACAGGTGGGCGCGCCCCCACCCTCATGGGCCCCTCGAGCATCCACCGACCTACTTCTTCCTCCTATATATACCTACGTACCCTGAAACCTTCGGAGAGCACCACGAAAAACTATTTCCACCGCCGTAACCTTCTGTATCTGCGAGATCCCATCTTGGAGCCTTCGCCGGCGCTCCGCCGGAGGGGGAATCAACCACGGAGGGCCTCTACATCATCTCCAAGGCCTCTCCGATGAGTCGTGAGTAGTTTACCACAGACCTTCGGGTCCATAGTTATTAACTAGATGGCTTCTTCTCTCTCTCTCTTTGAATCTCAATACAAAGTTCTCCTCGATCTTCTTGGAGATCTATTCGATGTAACTCTTTTTGCAGTGTGTTTGTCAAGATCCGATGAATTGTGGGTTTATCATCAAGTTTATCTATGAGAAATATTTGAATCTCCTCTGAATTATTTTATGTGTGATTAAGTTATCTTTGCAAGTCTCTTCGAATTATCAGTTTGGTTTGGCCTACTAGATTGATCTTTCTTGCAATGGGAGAAGTGCTTAGCTTTGGGTTCAATCTTGCGATGTCCTTTCCCAGTGACAGTAGGGGCAGCAAGGCACGTATTGTATTGTTGCCATCGAGGATAAAAAGATGGGGTTTATATCATATTGCATGAGTTTATCCCTCTACATCATGTCATCTTTCTTAATGCGTTACTCTGTTCTTTATGAACTTAATACTCTAGATGCATGCTGGATAGCGGTCGATGTGTGGAGTAATAGTAGTAGATGCAGAATCGTTTCGGTCTACTTGTCACGGACGTGATGCCTATACACATGATCATGCCTAGATAATCTCATAACTATGCGCTTTTCTATCAATTGCTCGACAGTAATTTGTTCACCCACCGTAATACTTATGCTATCTTGAGAGAAGTGACTAGTGAAACCTATGGCCTCCGGGTCTATCCTTTATCATATAAGCTTTCAATCTACTTTTATTTGCATCTTTACTTTTCCAATCTATATCATAAATATACCAAAAATATTTATCTTATCATATTATCTCTATCAGATCTCACTTTCGCAAGTGGACGTGATGGGATTGACAACCCCTTTATTGCGTTGGTTGCGAGTTCTTGTTTGTTTGTGTAGGTGCGTGGGACTTTTGAGGAGCCTCCTACTGGATTGATACCTTGGTTCTCAAAACTGAGGGAAATACTTATGCTACTTTGCTGCATCACCCTTTCCTCTTCAAGGAAAACCAATGCAAGCTCAAGACGTAGCAAGGGCACCCGTGGATACGGCTAGCCATGGAAAGTGAAAGTATGGTGGAAAAAGGAATAAACTTTATTTTTTGTTTGGGAACCGCCTATGATATACCTAGCTTGGAAAGTGTTGGGAGCTCTAAGTCGTTTTTGTTGGTGGCAAAAGTAAGCCTCTCAAAATGTTTTTATCTCTCAATTTTCGCTTTGAGCTCTGGCACCTCTACAAATCCCTACTTCCCTCTGTGAAGGGCCTATCTTTTACTTTTATGTATTTACTTTCATGCAAGAGTCAAAGTTTTTCTCTCTATTCCTTTTTATTTTTCTCTTTTGGCAAGCATCATGTGGTGAGGAAAGATCTAGGCACATATGTCCAGTTGAATATGGGTAGCATGAGTTATTATTGTTGACATCACCCTTGAGGTGAATACGCTGGGAGGCAAAACAATAAGCCCCTATCTTTCTATGTGTCCGGTTGAAATGTTTTGCTCATGTGTATGCGGTGAGTGTTAGCAATCATAGAAGACTATATGATGGTTGAGTATGTGGAGCTCTTACTTAGACTCCATTGAATAAGTTGGATTGCAATTGCTTGGTGACTAAGAACATAGGTTGTTGAATTTCAAGAGAGTTCATTGTTTAAACCTTAACATGTGAATTGGTTGCCACTATAACATGAGAAATTTTATGAGAAAGAATTGCTGTTATGATGCTAGAAAAAGTGATAGAAATTATCATTGATCAAACTTATGCACTTTGCTAGCATTCACACTTCATAAATTATTTCTTTTATCATTTACCTACTCGAGGATGAGTAGGAATTAAGCTTGGCGATGCTGATACGTCTCCAACATATCTATAATTTATGAAGTATTCATGCTGTTATTTTATCATTCTTGGATGTTTTACAATCATTTTATAGCAACTTTATATCATTTTTTGGGACTAACCTATTGACCCAGTGCCTAGTACCAGTTGCTGTTTTTTGTTTGTTTTTTACATAGCAGGAAATCAATACCAAACGGAGTCCAAACGCAACGAAACTCCACGGGGATTTTTTATGGGCCAGAAGACATCCATTGGGCCAGAGCTGCACCTAGGGGGTGCCCCGAGGGGGGCACAACCCACCAGGGCGCGCCAGCCCCCCTGGCATGCCCAGGTGGGTTGTGCCCACCTTGGTGGCCTCCCGCACCCCTTCTTTGCACTATAAATTCCCAAATATTCCGAAACCCTTTGGGGTTAACCTAGATCAGAAGTTCCGCCGCCGCAAGTTCTCTGTATCCGTGAAAACCAATCTAGACCCCGTTCCGGCACCCTGCCGGAGGGGGGAATCATCTTCGTTGGCCATCTTCATCATCCTGGCGGCCACCACGATGAGGAGGGAGTAGTCCACCCTCGGGGCTGAGGGTTTGTACAAGTAGCTATGTGTTTGATCTCTCTCTCTCTCTCTCTCGTGATCTATATCATGGGCTTTGTTAATATAGTCGGATCATATGATGTTTCTACCCTCTATATTCTTGTTATGATGAATTGAATCTTTACCCTTCAAAGTTTTGTCTTGCCGGATTGAATATTCAGAGAATACTTGAGGTGACAATGAGGTATCCTATTGATTCACTTATATGTGTTATGGCATTCAACTTGCGGATTCCCGCGGTGATATTGGGGTAATCTATGCATAGGGGTTGATGCACGTTTTTCTCTGACGAAAACTTTAGGGTCTCTTTATAGTTCTTTGTGTGGATTGAGTATTATGAATATGAATTTGCTTTGGTGTTATTCCAGTACGAACTCTAGGATAGATCAAACGAAAAAAATAGCTTTGTGTTATTTTAGTACGAAATTGAATAGATCAAACGGAAAGAACAGCTTTGAGGTAGTTTCGTGCCCTACAAACAATTCCTATCTTTTGTTCTCCACTAATAGGAACTTGGGAGTGATCTTTATTGCACTTTGAGGGATAATCATATGATCCAACTATGTTAGCATTGTTGAGAGGTTGCACTAGCGAAAGTACAGACCCTAGGCCTCATTTTTAAGCATTGCAATACCATTTTTGTGCCCGTTTACTACTTGCTACCTTGCTGTTTTTATTTATTCAGATTATAAAAATATATTTCTACCATCAATATTACACTTTTATCACCATCTCTTCACCGAACTAGTGCACCTATACAATTTGCCATTGTATTGGGTGTTTTGGGGACACAAGATATTTCTTGTATTTGGTTGCAGGGTCGTTTGAGAGAGACCATCTTCATCCTACGCCTCCCACGGATTGATAAACCTTAGGTCATCCACTTGAGGGAAAATTGCTACTGTCCTACAAAACTCTGCGCTTGGAGGCCCAACACGAGTCTACAAGAATAAAGTTGTGTAGTAGACATCACAAGGTAGCCTAATCCTTTTGAGGCAAAGGATAGGCCAAAATGGTCTCTTATGATAAGCAAAGCGTTCTTGAGGGTACACGGGAATTTCATCTAGTCACTTTCATCATGTTGGTTTGATTTGTGTTCGCTACTTTGATAATTTGATATGTGGGTGGACCGGTGCTTAGGTGCTGTTCTTACTTGAACAAACCTCCTACTTATGATTAACCCTCCCGCAAGCATCCGCAACTACGAGAAAAGTATTAAGAATAAATTCTAACCATAGCATTAAACTCTAGGATCCAATCGGTCCCTTACGGAATAGCGCATAAACTGGGGTTTAAGCTTCTGTCACTCTCGCAACCCATCATCTAATTGCTACTCCACAATGCATTCCCTTAGGCCCAAATATGGTGAAGTGTCATGTAGTCGACGTTCACATGACACCATTAAGGGAATAACAACATACATACTACCAAAATATCAAACACATACCAAGTTCACATGATTACTTACAACATGATCTCTCCCGTGACCTCAAGAACAAAAATAACTACTCACAAATGATAAACATATTCATGATCAGAGGAGTATTAAATAGCATAATGGATCTGAACATATAATCTTCCACCAAATAAACCATATAGTAATCAACTACAAGATGTAATCAATAGTACTAGTCACCCACAAGCACCAATCTATAGTTCCGGTAACCAGATTGAATACACGAGATGAACAAGGGTTTGAGATGAGATGGTGTTGTTGAAGATGTTGATGGAGATTGCCCTCCCCAAGATGGGAGAGTTGTTGGTGATGATGATGACAATGATTTCCCCCTCCGGGAGGGAAGTTCCCCCGGCGGAATCGCTCCGCCGGAGGGCAAAAGTGCTCCTGCCCAAGTCCCGCCTCGAGACGGCGGTGCTCCGTCCCGAAAGCCTTCTCCTATTTTTTCTAGGTCAAAATGACTTATGTACCAGAAGATGGGAACTGGAGGTGGGCCGAGGAGGCCACAACCCACCAGGGCGCGCCTCGGGGTCCTGGCATGCCCAGGTGGGTTGTGCCCACCTGGTGGCCCCCCTCTGGTGGTTATTGGCTCCAATAATTCTCAAATAATCCATAAAAAATCTCCGTGAAGTTTCAACTTGTTTGGAGTTGTGCAGAATAGGTGGGCTGACGTAGCTTTTTCAGGTCCAGATTTCCAGCTGCCGGAATTCTCCCTCTTGGTGTGTACCTTGCAAATTATGAGAGAAAAAGCATTAGAATTACTCCAAAAAGCATTATTATGGATAAAAACATCATAAATAACAGTAAGAAAACATGATGCAAAATGGACGTATCAACTCCCCCAAGCTTATTCCTCGCTTGTCCTCAAGCGAAAACCGAAATCGAAAAACATGTCCACATGCTTTGAGAGAGAGGTGTTGATAAAAACAAAATACGGACATAGAAGCATCATGTTGATTATTATAACAGCAACAAAATTAAGCATAGGAATTTTATCATAGAACTTTTATCATACATTTCTCATGAATAAGTAATAGTTCATCACACAATCGAAGTATAAAGCAAAAACTCTATTAGAAACCAACAAACTATGTTCTCAGTCAACTTTTGCAACTGCAATTCATCATATTTTCAGGAAGAGTCACGTGTCGGAGCCTTTTAAGCTAGTCCACATACTCAACCATCACATAGTCTTGTATGATTGCTAACACTCACCTTGTACCCATGAGCAAAACGTTTCAACCGGACACATAGAAAGACAGGGGCTTATAGTTTCGCCTCCCAACATACTCACCTCAAGGGTGATGTCAACAATAATAACTCATGTTATCTATATTCAACTGGACATATGTGCCTAGATCTTTCCTCACCAAATGATGCTTGCCAAAAGAGAAAATAAAAAGGAATAGAAGGAAAACTTTGACTCTTTGCATATAAGTAAATACATAAAAGTAAAAGATAGGCCCTTCGCAGAGGGAAGCAGAGGTTGCCATGCACTTATTTGTTTGCATGCTCAATCCCTTAGTGCAAGAGAACATCACATTGTATTGCCCCTTAAGATGACAACCTTTATTATGCAATATGTCGCTTTTATTCTTTGTCATCCAAGTTTGTACAACGCTCAATTTTCTCTTACACTAAATGATCTCACATATTTAGAAGCAATTTTTATTGCCTTATTGCACCGATGACAACTTACTTGAGGGATCTTGCTCAATCCCTAGGTAGGTATGGTGGACACTTGAAAGGATTTGGGTTTAAGGGTTTTTGGATGCACAAGTAGTATCTCTACTTAGTGCGGAATTTTTGGCTAGCAAAGATAGGGGGCAAGCACCAGATTTTAAAGGATCTATGACAATATGACTTCTATGTGAATATAAACAAACATAAACCATTAAGTTGTCTTCCTTGTCCAACGTCAACAATTTTGGCATATAATATTTTGATGAGGGTTCACAATCACAAAAGATTTCTAATATAGTATATTTATATGTGAATCTTCTCTTCCCTTATTAATTCTTTCATGAGTTGCATCATTGACTAATGCTATGTTTGTCAATCTCTAATAAAAGTTCCTACTTATACTTTTCCTTATGTGGTGCCATCACCTACCATAGGATTAGTATATAACCTTATTGATTTATTTCCTTTCTCTTCTTCTTTCTTTATTTCTTTTCTTTATTTGCAACATGAAAGTAAAGAAAGCAAAAACTCGAACTAAACTTTATTATATAACTTGCACACAATTACAATGATAGATCACTAAGCAAACTCTCAAAGAAAGGATCGAACTAAACTTTATTTCATCTAATGCAAAAAGATCAAACTAAGATAAGTAAAAGCAAAAAGATAGTGGGATGATACGATACCGGGGCACCTCCCCCAAGCTTGGTGGAAGCCAAGGGGAGTGCCCATACCCGGTACTCAGTTCTCCTTTGGTGGTGAAGAAGATGGTGGTGGTGATGAAGAAGAAGCCTTGTCCTCAGATTTCCATGGCAGTGGTCCACCATCATAAGAGGAAGAGTGAGTCTCACGGGTCCTGCAACTAGCAGCCAAACTCATACCTTTAAACCTCGCCTCATATTCAAAGACTTGGTTCTGAAGGTCATAGATCTGGCTTTGGAGGAAGTTGATTTGCTCGTTGAAGGTGAAGACGATGTCCTTCATGGGCTTGCCATCCACCTTGAGATCACGGGAGAGGTCTGTGATCATGAGGTGATTTGCATGGAGTCCACGCTCAGCATCCCCTTGCACTGGAAGACATCTTGCTCCAAAGCTTCAAGCCTAGCCTCCACGGTTCCCGTCCCCTGGGGGCAGGGCAGAACCCGAAGGTGAAGAACCCCCTCATGCATCTCAATGACCTGAGGGTGCTGCACCACCTCCTGCAAATATGGGTTGATGACGTTCTTGAAGAAGTTGTCCTTGGAGGAGCTTGAACCAGCCATGATAGATGGGATCTGACAGATTTCATCAAGGAATAAGAGAACAGAGGATTTTCTCCATGATACGGTGGTTAACAGGTTCAGGAAGTATATATAGATTTTTTTATCTTGGAGGACAAGCATACTGGAGAAAAACAGAGTACAGAAGGTGTCCCAGGTGGGCACAACCCACCTGGGAGCGCCACGCACCCTGGTGTCTTGTGCCCACCAGGGGACGCTTCCTGGAAGTTTCTTTATTTCCAAAATTCTAAAATATTCCAAAACTGACAAAAAATGTTTTTGCGGATTTTTCGGAGTCCGTTTACTTACCGTATCACGTACCTCCTTATTTTTCACGATTCTGGAGTGTTCCGGAAGGACTCTTTTATGTGTTCTTCCGGTGTCAAAGTTTGGATAATATTACTTTCAACATTAATAGGCGTACATGAGATATAATACTTTATTCGTTGTCCATTGACAACCTTCGGGTTAGTACCTTTGGAATTATTTATTTTGATGGCTCCAGACCGGTAAACCTCCTCGATGACATATGGGCCTTCCCATTTTGAGAGGAGCTTTCCTGCAAAAAATCTAAAACGAGAGTTGTACAAAAGAACATATTCTCCGACTTTAAACTCACGCTTTTGGATTCTTTTGTCATGCCATCTTTTAACCTTTTCTTTGAATAACTTTGCATTTTCATATGCTTGGGTTCTCCATTCATCTAATGAGCTTATATCAAATAACCTCTTTTCACCAGCAAGTTTGGAATCATAATTGAGTTCTTTAACTGCCCAATATGCTTAATGTTCTAACTCAAGAGGCAAATGACAAGCTTTCCCATAAACCATTTTATAAGGAGACATACCCATAGGATTTTTATATGCAGTTCTATAAGACCAAAGTGCATCATCTAATTTCTTAAACAAATTCTTCCTGGACCTATTAACAGTCTTTTGCAAAATTCATTTTATTTCTCTATTGCTAAGTTCAACTTGACCACTAGACTGAGGATGATAAGGTGACGCAATTCTATGGTTAGCATCATACTTGGCAAGCATTTTACGGAAAGCACCATGAATAAAGTGTGAACCACCATCAGTCATTAAACATCTAGGGACTCCAAACCTTGGGAAAATAACTTCCTTAAGCATTTTAATAGAGGTGTTGTAATCAGCACTACTGGTTGGAATAACTTCTACCCATTTAGTAACATAATGAACAACAACCAAAATATGTGTATACCCATTAGAGGAAGGAAAAGGTCCCATGTAATCAAATCCCCAAACATCAAATGGTTCAACAGCAAGTGAATAATTCATAGGCATTTCTTGATGCTTACCGATATTACCTATACTTTGACATTCATCACAAGATGAGACGAACTTACGGGCATCCCTGAAGAGAGTAGGCCAATAAAATCGAGACTGCAATACCTTCTGAGTAGTTCTATCTCCAGCATGATGCCCTCCATAAGCCTTAGAGTGACATTTCCGCAGGATTTGTCCCCGTTCATGCTCAGGTACACAACGTCTAATAATACCATCTACTCCTTCTTTATAAAGATGTGGGTCATCCCAAAAGTAATGTCTTAATCATAGAAGAATTTTTTCTTTTGTTGGTATGTAAAGCTAGGTGTCAAATATTTAGCAACAATGTAATTAGCATAGTCAGCATACCAAGGAGTACCATTAGCAACATTTATTGCAGCTAACTGCTCATCAGGAAAGCTATCATCAATAGGTAGTGGGTCATCAAGCCCATTTTCAAGCCTAGACAAGTTATCAGCTACGGGGTTCTCAGCTCCTTTTCTATCAATAATATGTAAATCAAATTCTTGTAACAAGAGAACCCAACGAATAAGTCTAGGTTTAGCATCGTTCTTTTCCATAAGATATTTAATAGCAACATGGTCTGTGTGAACAGTTACTTTGGAATTAACAATATAAGGTCTAAATTTATCACAAGAAAACACCACTACTAAGAATTCTTTTTTCAGTAGTAGCATAATTTCTTTGAGCACTGTCTCGAGTTTTACTAGCATAATGAATAACATTCAATTTCTTATCAAATCTGTTCCTAGAACAACACCAACAGCATAATCACTAGCATCACAAATATTTTCAAAAGGCAAGTTCCAATCAGGTGGTTGAACAATAGGTGAAGTAATTAAGGCTTTCTTGAGTGTTTCAAAGGCTTCAAGACAATCATCATCAAAAACAAATGGAATATCCTTTTGCAAAATACTAGTGAGAGGTCTAGAAATTTTAGAAAAGTCTTTGATAAATCTCCTATAGAAACCAGCATGACCTAGGAAACTATGAATACCTTTGATGTCCTTAGGACATGGCATTTTTTCAATTGCATCAACCTTAGCTTGGTCCACTTCAATACCTCTTTCAGAAATTTTATGACCCAAGACAATGCCTTCATTAACCATAAAGTGGCACTTCTCCCAATTCAAGACAAGATTTGTTTGTTCACATCTCTTCAAAACTCGATCAAGATTGCTTAAACAATCATGAAAAGACTTCCCATAGACGGAGAAGTAATCCATGTAAACCTCAACAATCTTTTCACAAAAGTCAGAGAATATAGCCATCATGCATCTTTGAAAGGTAGCAGGTGCATTACATAAACCAAAAGGCATACGTCTATAAGCATAGGTTCCAAAAGGACAAGTAAAAGTAGTCTTTTCTTGATCAGGTTGAGAAACATGTATTTGTGAAAAGCCAGAATATCCATCAAGGAAGCAAAAGTGTGTGTGCTTAGATAATCATTCAAGCATTTAATCAATAAAAGGCAAAGGGTAATGATCTTTTCTAGTTGCTTTGTTTAATTTTCTAAAATCTATTACCACTCTATAGCCTGTAACAATTCTTTGTGGAATAAGTTCATTCTTATCATTAGGAACAACAGTAATACCTCCTTTCTTAGGGACACAATGAACATGACTTACCCATCTACTATCAGCTTGGGATAGATTATACCTTCTTCCAGAAGTTTTAATATTTCCGTTCTTACCACTTCTTTCATCTTCGGATTTAACCGACGTTGGTGATCAACAACGGGTTTAGCATCAGGTTCCATATTAATTTTGTGCTGACATAGAGTGGGACTAATGCCCTTTAAATCATCAAGAGTATATCCAATAGCAGCCCGGTGCTTCCTTAGAACTTTCACTAATCTTTCTTCTTCATGTTCTGAAAGGTTAGCACTGATAATAACATGATATATCTTCTTTTCATCAAGATAAGCATATTTCGAAGTGTGTGGCAATTGTTTTAATTCAAACACATGATCACCTTTAGGTGGAGGTGGACCTCCAAGAGTTTCAATAGGCAAATTGTGTTTAAGTAGAGGACGTTGTTCAAAGAAATTTTTATCTATTTCATTTCTTTCATGCATATGTAAATCATTTTCATGGTCTAGCAAATATTGTTCTAAAGGATCAGTAGGTGGCACAGCAATAGAAGCAAGACCAATTAATTCATCCTTACTTGGCAATTCTTTTTCATGAAGATTTCTACTAAACTTGGAAAAATTAAACTCATGAGACTCATCACCAAAGCTAACACCAACAGTTTGTTTCTTACAATCTATCTTAGCATTAACTGTGTTCAAGAAAGGTCTACCAAAGATAATGGGACAGAAGTCATCTTGTGGGGAACCAAGGACAAGAAAATCAGTACGGTATTTTATTTTCCCGCACAAGACTTCAACATCTCTAACAATCCCAATTGGTGATATGGTGTCTCTATTAGCAAGTTTAATAGTAACATCTATTTCTTCTATCTCAGCGGCTGCTATGTCTTTCATAATTTCTTGATATAAAGTGTAAGGAATAGCACTCACACTAGCACCCATGTCACATAAACCATGATAACACTGATCTCCTATTTTAACTAAAATAACAGGCATGCCAACAATAGGTCTATGTTTATCTTTTCTATCAGGTTAAGCAATTCTAGTAGCTTCTTCACAGAAGTAAATAACATGCCCATCAATATCTTCTTCCAAGAGATCTTTAACCATAGCAATGCTAGGTTCTACTTTAATTTGTTCATCAAGTTTAGGTGTTCTAATATAGCTTTTGTTAACCACAGTTGAAAGTTTAGCATGTTCCTTTATCCTAACAAGGAAAGGTGGTTTTTCAACATGACACCACTAAGGGAATAACAACATACATACTATCAAAATATCGAACACATATCAAGTTCACATGATTACTTGCAACATGATTTCTCTCGTGACCTCAAGAACAAAAGTAACTACTCACAAATGATAAACATATTCATGATCATAGGAGTATTAAATAGCATAATGGATCTGAACATATAATCTTCCACCAAATAAACCATACAGTAATCAACTACAAGATGTAATCAATACTACTAGTCACCCACAAGCACCAATCTATAGTTCCGGTAACCAGATTGAATACACGAGATGAACTAGGGTTTGAGATGAGATGGTGTTGTTGAAGATGTTGATGGAGATTGCCCTCCTCAAGATGGGAGAGTTGTTGGTGATGATGATGACGATGACTTCCCCCTCCGGGAGGGAAGTTCCCCCGGCAGAATCGCTCCGCCGGAGGGCAAAAGTGCTCGTGCCCAAGATCCGCCTCGAGACGGTGGCGCTCCATCCCGAAAGCCTTCTCCTTATTTTTTTAGGTCAAAATGACTTATGTACCAGAAGATGGGAACCAGAGGTGGGCCGAGGAGGCCACAACCCACCAGGGCGCGCCTGGGGGCCCTGGCGCGCCTCGGGGTCCTGGCGCGCCCAGGTGGGTTGTGCCCAGCTGGTGGCCCCCTCCGGTGGTTATTGGCTCCAATAATTCTCAAATAATCTATAAAAAATCTCCGTGAAGTTTCAGCTTGTTTGGAGTTGTGCAGAATAGGTGGGCTAACGTAGCTTTTTCAGGTCCAGATTTCCAGCTGCCGGAATTCTCCCTCTTGGTGTGTACCTTGCAAATTATGAGAGAAAAAGCATTAGAGTTACTCCAAAAAGCATTATTATGGATAAAAACATCATAAATAACAGTAAGAAAACATGATGCAAAATGGACGTATCAACTCCCCCAAGCTTAGACCTCGCTTGTCCTCAAGCGAAAATCGAAATCGAAAAACATGTCCACATGCTTTGAGAGAGAGGTGTCGATAAAAACAAAATACGGACATAGAAGCATCATGTTGATTATTATAACAGAAACAAAGTTAAGCATAGGACTTTTATCATAGAACTTTAAACATATACTTCTCATGAATAATTAATAGTTCATCACACAATCGAAGTATAAAGCAAAAACTCTATTAGAAACCAACAAACTATGTTCTCAGTCAACTTTTGCAACTTCAATTCATCATCTTTTCAGGAAGAGTCACGTGTCAGAGCCTTTTAAGAAAGTCCACATACTCAACCATCATATAGTCTTCTATGATTGCTAACACTCACCTTGTACCCATGAGCAAAATGTTTCAACCGGACACATAGAAAGATAGGGGCTTATAGTTTCGCCTCCCAACATACTCACCTCAAGGGTGATGTCAACAATAATAACTCATGCTATCTATATTAAACTGGACATATGTGCCTAGATCTTTCCTCACCAAATGATGCTTGCCAAAAGAGAAATAAAAAGGAATTGAAGGAAAACTTTGACTCTTTGCATAAAAGTAAATACATAAAAGTAAAAGATAGGCCCTTCGCAGAGGGAAGCAGAGGTTGCCATGCGCTTATTTGTTTGCATGCTCAATCCCTTAGTGCAAGAGAACGTCACGTTGTATTGCCCCTTAAGATGACAACCTTTATTATGAAATATGTCGCTTTTATTCTTTGTCATCCAAGTTCGTACAACGCTCAATTTTCTCTTACACTAAATGCACATATTTAGAAACAATTTTTATTGCCTTATTGCACCGATGACAACTTACTTGAGGGATCTTGCTCAATCCCTACGTAGGTATGGTGGACACTTGAAAGGATTTGGGTTTAAGGGTTTTTGGATGCACAAGTAGTATCTCTACTTAGTGCGGAATTTTTGGCTAGCAAAGATAGGGGGTAAGCACCACATGTTAAAGGATCTATGACAATATGACTTCTATGTGAATATAAACAAGCATAAACCATTAAGTTGTCTTCCTTGTCCAACGTCAACAATTTTGGAATATAATATTTTGATGAGGGCTCACAATCACAAAAGATTTCTAAGATAGTATATTTATATGTGAATCTTCTCTTCCCTTATTAATTCTTTCATGAGTTGCATCATCGACTAATGCTATGTTTGTCAATCTCTAATAAAAGTTCCTACTTATACTTTTCCTTATGTGGTGCCATCACCTACCATAGGATTAGTATATAACTATATTGATTTATTTCCTTTCTCTTCTTCTTTCTTTATTTCTTTTCTTTATTTGCAACATGAAAGTAAAGAAAGCAAAAAATCAAACTAAACTTTATTATATCACTTGCACACGATTACAATGATAGATCACTAAGCAAACTCTCAAAGAAAGGATGAACTAAACATTATTTCATCTAAAGCAAAAAGATCAAACTAAGATAATTAAAAGCAAAAAGATAGTGGGGTGATACGATACCGGGGCACCTCCCCCAAGCTTGGTGGATGCCAAGGGGAGTGCCCATACCCGATACTCAGTTCTCCTTCGGTGGTGAAGAAGATGGTGGTGGTGATGAAGAAGCCTTGTCCTCAGATTTCCATGGCAGTGGTCCACCATCATAAGAGGAAGAGTGAGTCTCACGGGTCATGCAACTAGCAGCCAAACTCATACCTTTAAACCTCGCCTCATATTCAAAGACTTGGTTCTGAAGGTCATAGATCTGGCTTTGGAGGAAGTTGATTTGCTCGTTGAAGATGAAGACAATGACCTTCATGGGCTTGCCATCCACCTTGAGATCACGGGAGAGGTCCGTGATCATGAGGTGATTTGCATGGAGTCCACGCTCCACCATCCCCTTGCACCGGAAGACATCTTGCTCCAAAGCTTCAAGCCTAGCCTCCACTATTCCCGTCCCCTTGGGGCAGGGCACATCACGAAGGTGAACAACCCCCTCATGCATCTCAATGACCTGAGGGTGCTGCACCACCTCCCGCAAATATGGGTTGATGATGTTCTTGAAGAACTTATCCTTGGAGGAGCTTGAAGCAGCCATGATAGATGGGATCTGACAGAAGACATCAAGGAAAAAGAGAACAAAGGATTTTCTCCGCGATACGGTGGTTAACAGGTTCGGGAAGTATATATAGATTTTTTATCTTGGAGGACAAGCATACTGGAGAAAAACGGAGTACGGAAGGTGTCCCAGGTGGGCACAACCCACCTTGGCGCGCCACGCACCCTGGTGTCTTGCGCCCACCAGGGGACGCTTCCTGGAAGTTTCTTTATTTCCAAAATTCTAGAATATTCCAAAATTGACAAAAATTGTTTTGCGGATTTTTCGGAGTCCGTTTACTTACCATATCACGTACCTCCTTATTTTCACGATTCTGGAGTGTTCCGGAAGGACTCTTTTATGTGTTCTTCCGGTGTCAAAGTTTGGATAATATTACTTTCAACATTAATAGGCGTACCTGAGATATAATGCTTTATTCGTTGTCCATTGACAACCTCCGCGTTAGTACCTTTGGAATTTTTTATTTTGATGGCTCCAGACCGGTAAACCTCCTCGATGACATATGGGCCTTCAGATTTTTAGAGGAGCTTTCCCCCAAAAAATCTAAAACGAGAGTTGTACAAAAGAACATATTCTCCGACTTTAAACTCACGCTTTTGGATTCTTTTGTCATGCCATCTTTTAACCTTTTCTTTGAATAACTTTGCATTTTCATATGCTTGGGTTCTCCATTCATCTAATGAGCTTATATCAAATAACCTCTTTTCACCAGCAAGTTTGAAATCATACTTTAACTGCCCAATATGCTTTATGTTCTAACTCAAGAGGCAAATGACAAGCTTTCCCATAAACCATTTTATAAGGAGACATACCCATAGGATTTTTATATGCTGTTCTATAAGACCAAAGTGCATCATCTTATTTCTTAGACAAATTCTTCCTGGACCTATTAACAGTCTTTTGCAAAATTCATTTTATTTCTCTATTTCTAAGTTCAACTTGACCAGTAGACCGAGGATGATAAGGTGATGCAAATATATGGTTAGCATCATACTTGGCAAGCATTTTACGGAAATCACCATGAATAAAGTGTGAACCACCATTAGTCGTTAAATATCTAGGAACTCCAAACCTTGGGAAAATAACTTCCTTAAGCATTTTAATAGAGGTGTTGTGATCAACACTACTGGTTGGAATAGCTTCTACCCATTTAGTAACATAATCAACAACAACCAAAATATGTGTATACCCATTAGAGGAAGGAAAAGGTCCCATGTAATCAAATCCCCAAACATCAAATGGTTCAACAGCAAGTGAATAATTCATAGGCATTTCTTGACGCTTACCGATTGATGAGGATATAGACCCAGGGTAGGGTCATAGACCCGGCCTATACGCCCTACCCAAGGTCACTACCCTAGAAGCAAGAAGTCCAAGGGACAACAAAGAACCCTCAGTCAGAGGTGTCGAGTGCAATCCACTCGACACATCGTACCACTCGGATACCCTTCTACCTGATATCACTCGACCATACAAGGAATCACTCGACCTACTGAAGACCAGGAGTCGCCCAGCACTGCAACGGCCAGGCGTTCACTCCGTAGTCTTTAAGGTCATTTATAGCACTTATGGCTGGCGTTACCAATAACGCCCTATCTTTATGAACATTGAACCCCTGTAACGGAGGGGAGCTGGGGTCCTGGCGCACTCTATATAAGCCACCCCCCTCCTCTAGGACAAGGGTTCGCACCCCCTGTAACATTCACACACATAATCAGTCGACCGCCTCCGGGCTCCGAGATGTAGGGCTGTTACTTCCTCTGCGAAGGGCCTGAACTCGTAAAACTCGTGTGTACAACTCCGCCATAGCTAGGACCTTGCCTCCTCATACCTACCCCCACTCTACTGTCAGCTTTAGAACCACGACAGTTGGCGCCCACTATGGGGCAGGTGTCTTAGCGAATTTCTGGTGAAGTAGCAATTTTTCCGATTCCCATCATCATGGTTTCTGGCGGAGGATTGGCTGAGGGCCGCGAGATCCGTCTCGGCGCGCTCGTTTTCATTTCCGACGACTCTGCCTGGCTCCAAGAAGCTCCACTCGACGTCGAGGCGCTCCCCGTCCACGGGGCAATGCCCTTTCGCGTGTGCGTCCGCGGCGTCCTCCTCCGGTAGCAGTCGACCCAGTACCGGTCGGCTCCCATGATGTCCTCGCTCCCCATCGCACACCGTCGCAAGCGATCTGGCCGGTCGCGGCTTCAACGATGGGTGAGGCATGCGGTGGCCCGTCAGTCGGCCACCCCACAAGTCGCGGCAATCGAGCCCGACGAAACTCTATGGCCTGTTCGACAGGCTCCGTAGAGACCACATCCGAGTGCGACAGTAGCGATCCCGCGGCAGAAGTCTTAATGGTCAATGGACCACGCAGTCCTCCTAGCTTCCCCCGCGACGATGGCGGTGATGGCGGCGGTGATCCATCGTGCGCTCACGAGGAGTACCACCCCGATCCCCTTTCTTCGCAGCAGAGGGAAGAGCTTCCCCGCCGCAATATGGATGCACTTCACACTCCCATCGTTGGGGAGACCCCCGAGGCCCGGGCCTTGGAGGAGGTGCGCTTGGCCAACTTAGCTGAACACACTCGACTGAATAACCTCCAGCATGCTCTCGACGAGCGCGCTCCGCAGCGGATTCCTGATTCTAGTTGACGACAACTTTTTCCACCTCCACCGCAGGTATACCGCACTCTGATTGAAAATGTCACTACTGCGGCTCGTATAGCGGATTCAATTCAGCCTTCCGAGTCGGAGGCTGGCCGAGGTTTGATGCAGATTCGAGCCTTGCTCCGGGCAGCAGGTGAACAGAACACAACAGTATCTCAGTCGCGGAATAGGATTCATAGCAGGTCTGTGATGGCGGATACAGTTCAGTCGGCCCACAGCCCAAGATCGCCCCCAAGGCGTGAGGGACATGAGCCCCGGCAAGATCGGTACAGAAACCATGAGCAGTATGATCCCCGACTCGGTAGTGATGACCGTCGTCGAGTGCCCACACCTCCTCCGAGGAGTGGATCGTATATGCCTAGGCAATATGATGACAGACGCCCTCACAGTGGTGAGCGCAGAGGTCCAGTCGACCCCAGAGAGCCAGGCTTTGATGCGAGATCAATTCTTGTTCAAGGTCTGGTTGACCGGAACAGGGCACACAGAGAGGGCCGTGATAGAGACTAGCCGACTGGCAGCAGGGTGCATGTTTCAGGTCCTGAGTGTTTCAGCAGAGCCATCAGAGCAGCGGTGATTCCTCCCAACTTCAGGTTGGCGACTGGAGTTAGCAAGTTCACGGGTGAGTCCAAGCCTGATACTTGGCTTGAGGATTACCGAGTGGCGGTCCAGATCAGTGGCGGCAATGATGAAGTAGCCATGAAGCACCTTCCTCTGATGTTGGAAGGCTCGGCCAGAGCATGGTTGAATCAGCTGGCACCTGGCAGTATATTCAGTTGGGAGGAGCTCGCCCGAGTGTTTGTTAGAACCTTTGAAGGCACCTACAAACGACCAGCAGGACTAACAGAATTGCAGCATTGCGTGCAGAAACCGAGTGAAACTTTGAGAGATTTCATTCAGAGATGGACCACTTTGCATCATACAGTGGAAAATGTGTCTGAGCATCAAGCAGTTTGTGCCTTCAAGGAAGGCGTGAAGTATCGGAAGCTAGTCCTGAAATTCTGTTAGACAGGAGATATGTCTTTGACTCAGATGATGGAAATGGCCACTCGGTATGCTAACGGAGAAGAAGAAGATCGACTCCGCAGCGGGAAGGGCAAACCAGTCGGTCAGGACACCAGTGATACTTCCAATCGGAAACAGAAGCGTAAAGCCGAGCCAGCTGTCCCTGGTGAAGCTTTAGTTGTGGCTCAAGGAAAGTTCAAGGGGAAGCCCAAAGGGCCCTGGACCCCCAAGAAAGTAAAAGATCAAGCCGGAAATGATGTGTTGGATTTACCGTGTCACATCCACACCAAGAAAGATGAGGAGGGTAATCTCATTTACCCTAAACACACCACTCGACAGTGTCGACTCCTGATCCAGCAGTTCTGAGAGAAACAGCCCAGTGACAAGGAGAAGGGGTCAGACAAGGGTGAGGACAAGGAAGAAATGATGATGGTTTTCCTAACATCAATTGCACTCTGATGATTTTTGCTGATGTTGAGAGCAAAAGTCGATTGAAAGTTATCAACAGAGAAGTGAACATGGTGGCTCCGGCAACACCTAGTTATTTGAAGTGGTCTCAGACTGCCATTACATTTGACCAGTCTGATCACCCAGCGCGTATAGCCACCCCTGGGAGGCAAGCGTTGGCGGTCGACCCTGTTGTAGAAGGCACTCGACTGACCAAAGTGCTAATGGATGGTGGCAGTGGCCTGAATATCCTTTATGCTGAGACCTTGAAAGGGATGGGCATTCCGATGTCCAAGCTTAGCGAAAGCAATATGAGTTTCCATGGCGTTATACCTGGCAACAAGGCTGAATCACTCGGGCAGATCGCCCTTGATGTGGTTTTCGGTGATTCTAAGAATTACCGCAAGGAGAAGTTGACATTTGAAGTTGTGGATTTCCAGAATGCTTATCATGCTATTCTAGGCAGACCTGCTTATGCATGTTTTGTGGCTCGACCATGTTACGTGTACCTCAAATTGAAGATGCTTGGTCCCAGAGGAGTGATCACTATCACTGGCAATCGGCAGAAGGCAGATGAATGCTTTCAGAAGGGTTCTAAAATTGCCGATGCACAAATGGTAGTAGTTGAATTGCAAGAGTATCAGAAAAATGCAGATTCGAGTGATTTGCCGCGAGCCAAGAAGCCTGCCACAGACTCTGCATTTCAGTCGTCCGGTGAAACGAAGCCGATTCATATTCACCCGACCGATCCCAATGCTGCTCCGACTCATATCTTAACGACACTCGACAGCAAATAGGAAGAAGCGCTCATCCAGTTTCTCCGTGAGAACTGGGACATCTTTGCATGGAAACCTTCTGATATGCCGGGTGTACCCAGGGGACTGGCTGAGCACCGTTTGCGAGTCGACCCGAAAGTAAAACCAGTCAAAGAACATCTTCGATGGTCCGCCGTGAAGAAGAGAAGCAATTGGTGAAGAAGTGGCTCGGCTCCTAGCAGCTGAGTTCATCCGAGAGATTTACCACTCCGAGTGGCTTGCCAATGTGGTCATGGTCCCCAAGAAGGACGACTCGCTTACTATGTGCATTGACTTCAAGCATATCAATCGGGCCTGCCCTAAAGATCATTTTCCTCTCCCCCGCAACGACAAAATCGTCGACTCGACTGCGGGGTGTGAGCGACTGTCTTTTCTAGACGCCTATTCCGGGTACCATCAGATCCGAATGCATGGGCCCGATGAGATAAAAACAACTTTCATCACTCCATTCAGGTGCTTCTGTTATGTCACCATGCCATTCGGCCTCAAGAACGACAGAGCCACATTTATGAGGATGATTCAGAAGTGTCTACTCACTCAAATCAGTCGGAATGTGGAAGCATATATGGATGACATTGTGGTCAAGTCGCGTAAAGGTTCTGACCTGCTGGCTGACCTCGTTGAAACCTTTGCCAACCTAAGAAGGTATGATATCAAGCTTAATCCATCAAAGTGCACGTTCGGAGTTCCCGGTGGAAAATTACTCGGTTTCTGTTAGAGTAAATGTCCACGGGTAGCCTAACCGACTACCCCTGGCTCTTCCAAGGAATTATCAGGCCTTTGGGCCTTCAAGCATGTCAAGCATTGGGCCGCCTTCCCGGACCGGCTACTTCTGAAGCCGACTCTCAGAAGGCGACCCAGCCTCAGCAACCTCCCCCCAAGATAACCACGGGATGGCCGACTCCCCAGAGTCGGCCATGAAGAACGCCGACTCCCCAGAATCGGCCACGAGGAGCGCCGACTCCAAGAAGCCGGCCGAGACCGCACCCACCAAAACTACACCCACATAACAGTGACAAGACAGGGACTGGCCACAGTGCGGCCCACTACCCCCGAAGCCCGAGGCAGGCATGGCCACAGGACGCCGTACGGGTCAGCCATCTCCCGTCCGACTCGGCACTGTAGCCATGCTGGCCTCGACGTCATCCACGACAGACGCCAGTATGGCCCACAGGCGGCGGGCCCCTTTATCCAGAGAGAGGCGCGAAGGCGGCCCGGCCTCCCCCAGTCGGCCAAGGGCGTAGCCGGCCCCCAGAAGCCAGCTACCCCCTCCCTCGAAGCATGTGTCACATTAAGGAGACAAGACGAAGTAAGGCTATAGTGAGAGCCCACGAGGCGGCACACTGTAGCCACGCTTACCTCGACGAAGCCCTCGTCATTAGGGATGAGGCTACAGTAAGCAGCTGCCGATAAGACCCTAGGCGGTGGGGCCGGCCTGTCGACCGAGAGGCCGGCAGCCGGCGGGACCCACCAGTCGGCAGGCCCCAGCGGCTGGCGGAGAAGCCGGCGAGCGTAGACACTGACGGCTGGGACCCGTGCCCAGCCGGATTACAATCGTACCCCCGGGGGGTAGGCCTATGTAAACCCCCCGGGGCACCCATGCAAAGGGTTGGCTTCTGAGCATTACACACACACCGTAGAGAGAGGGAAGCAAGAGCTAGCCTTGCTCTTCTCCTCCCTTGAACCAAGCAGCTCTAGGAGCATTTGTAGCTACTCTTTCTGATCTAGTGATCATGCGGAGAACCCGCAGAGCAGGATTAGGGGTGTTATCTCCTCGGAGAGCCCCGAACCTGGGTAAGATTCGCCGGCGTGCATGTCTTCGCCTCATCCCGTTTCCAGGCACCGGCGACGTCTTACTGGCACCCACTATGATAAGCCATCCGTTGGCATATGTCGCACCTACCACCCGACATTTGGCGCCCACCGTGGGGACAGGTGCACCGTCGTCCGGAGACCTGTTCTGGACGGGAACCCTCTTCCTCCCCCGCGAGCGCAGCCAGCCTGCTGCGCCCGATGGCGTTTGCCTCGACGCGCTGCAAGGCGTCGACGACGCCTGCGCGGCGAGCCGCCTCGCCGATCTCCTCGGCGAGACTCGAATCTCCGACGAGCCCGCGTCCGACGCGGGCACGGACTACCCCGAGAGCCGCCTCGTCAGCCTCCTCGACCAGCTTCACGTCTCTAGCGAGCCCGCTGCAGATGTGGAGTCGGTTGGCTCCACCGACCCGATGCTCGTCGACTCCGACACGGCATCGCTCGACGCCTACCCCTCCGACGTGGTGGTCTTCGACGATCCTCTCCCTCGAGCTGACAGTGGCAGCAGCGCTGTCACCGAAGTGTTGGTCATCAGCCACGTCGCCGAGAAGGAGTCGGCGAGAACGACGCCCACCACCGGATCGACCGCCTTGCTCGATCCCTGGCGTTAGAAGAAGAAGACGATGTTGGCCCGCCATGCTTTGGCCCCCGCATCCGCGACGAGCCCTTCCCCAAAGGGTTCTCGCTCCCCAGAGACACGCCCAAGTACAACGGCTCAGTGAAGCCGGAAGATTGGCTCATCGATTACTCCACTGTTGTCAGCATAGCCAACGGCAACTGACGCGTCGCCGTGAAGTACATTCCCCTCATGCTGCAAGGCACAACGCGCACATGGCTCAACAGCCTCAAGCCCTACAGCATCAACAGCTGGCTGGACTTCACGGAAGTCTTCGTCCGCAATTTCACCAGCACGTACAAGCGCCCCCCAAGCCTCGCCAGCTCTCCCTGTGCGTCCAAGGGCCCAACGAGTCGACCCGTGACTACCTCACGCGGTGGGCCAAGCTCCGCAACTCCTGCGAGGGGGTGCACGAGGTCCAGGCCATCGAGTACTTCACCGCCGGGTGCCGAGAGGGCACCCTCCTCAAGCACCGACTCCTCTGCGACGAGCCGGCTACCCTCGACGAACTGCTGGTCATCGCGGACAAGTACGCCACGGCCGACTCCATGATGAAGACCGAGATGCGAGTAGACGCCTCTGGGAAGGTGCTTGCTCCGGCTTCCAAGACGCCGGCTGGCGACTCCAATCGGCGCCCCTACCAGAACGATCACAAGCGCAAGGCCCCCATGCCGGCTTCGACCAGTCGGCAGGTGGCCACAGTTGAAGATGAGCAGCCCGAAGAGCGGCCCGCTCCCAAGAAGAAGGGCAGCAGGCCGGCTTGGCAGCCGGCTTTCTCTTACGAGCAGACTCTCGACGCCCCCTGCAAGTTCCACAGCGGCGCGAAGCCGTCCAACCACATGACCCGAAAATGCCACTGGCTCACGCGAATCTCCAAGGGCGAAGGGTTGTTGCCGCCTCCGCCACCCGGCCCGTCGCCTCCAGCCCCCCAGCAGCAGGCGGCTCGGCCGGCAGTCGGAGCCATCCAAGACGAGTTCCCTGAAGAGCACGCCACCTACGTCGTCTTCACCAGCCAAGCCGATGACAAGCGTAGTCGGCGCCGTCAGCATCAAGAGGTCAACGCAGTCGCCTCCAGCGCTCCCGAGTTCATGCACTGGTCAGAGAAGCCAATCAGCTGGAGCCAGGCCGACCACCCAGAGGTGATGCCATCCCCTGGCTCCTATGCACTGGTCTTGGATGTTACCCTCGCGACGGAGAGGCGAGCTGCCCGATTCTCCCGCGTCCTGATAGATGGCGGAAGCAGTATCAATATACTATATCGCGATACCATGGAGAAGCTGAACATCAAGGCGAAGCAGCTTATACCAAGCCGAACCGTGTTCCATGGTATCGTCCCCGGCTTGTATTGCTCCCCAATCGACAAGATTAAAATGGATGTTCCCTTCGGAGACAAAGATCATTTTTGCCGAGAAGCGATCTGGTTCGAAGTAGTGGATCTGGAGAGCCCCTACCATGCTTTGCTTGGCCGACCTGCTCTGGCCAAGTTCATGGCTATGCCCCACTACGCCTACCTGAAGATGATGATGCCGAGCTCGAAGGGGATCATCACGGTAGCCGGCGATTACAAGAAGTCCATCGAGTGTGCCATGGCTAGTAGCCGGCTGGCCGAGTCCCTCGTACTGGCAGAAGAGAAGAAGATGCTGGAGCGGGTTGTGGCCATGGCCGGCAAGCAGCCGACCCTGTCCCCCAACCCCAAAGATTGTGATGCGCAGGGCTCCTTCCTGCCAAAGAGACGAAGAAGATACCTCTGGACCCGGAGAATCCGGAGAGGTTCGCTGTCATTGGGGCGGACTTGGACAGTAAATAGGAAGGCGAGCTCGTCGACTTCCTCCGTGAGAATCGAGACATTTTTGCATGGTCCCCAAAGGACATGCCAGGTGTCCCGAAGGATTTCGCCGAGCACAAATTACATGTCCGGGCCCACGCGAAGCCGGTCAAGCAACCCCTCCGCTGACTGTCAGAAGAGAAGCGAAGAATCGTGGGAGAAGAGATAGCCCGGCTCCTTGCCGCTGGCTTTATTATGGAAGTGGTTTTTCCAGAGTGGCTTGCCAACCCAGTTCTGGTATTGAAGAAGAATAACAAGTGGCGTATGTGTATAGACTACACCAGCCTGAACAAGGCTTGCCCCAAGGATCCGTTTGCTCTGCCACGGATTGACCAAGTGATAGACTCCACAGCCGGATGCGAGCTATTGAGTTTTTTGGATGCCTACTCAGGGTACCATCAGATCAAGTTGGACCCAGCAGACCGCCTGAAGACTGCCTTCATTACACCATTTGGAGCTTTCTGCTACCTGACTATGACATTCGGCTTGAGGAATGCCGGTGCCACTTTTCAGCGTTGCATGCAGAAATGCCTCCTGAAACAACTCGGCAGAAATGCCCACGTCTATGTAGACGACATTGTGGTGAAGACAGAAAAGCGCGGCACCCTGCTGGAAGATCTCAAAGAAACATTCGCCAACTTGCACCGATTCCAAATCAAGCTCAACCCCGAGAAGTGCGTGTTCGGAGTACCAGCCGGCCAGCTGCTAGGCTTCCTGGTCTCCGAACGCGGCATCGAGTGCAACCCTGTGAAGATCAAGGCCATCGAGAGGATGGAGATTCCCACCAAACTGTGAGATGTGCAAAAGTTCACCGGGTGCTTGGCCTCCCTGAATCGCTTTATCAGCCGACTAGGAGAGAAGGCTCTCCCCCTGTACCGACTCATGAAGAAGTCCACTCACTTCGAGTGGAATGACCAAGCCGACCAAGCCTTCCATGAGTTGAAGAAAATGCTGACCACTCCGCCTGTCCTGGCAGCGCCGACTGAAAAGGAACCCATGCTCCTCTACATCGCCGCGACTAGCCGAGTGGTCAGTACTGTTGTTGTGGTCCAGCGCCCGGAAGAAGGCCGAGCCGAGCTAGTCTAGAGGCCGGTGTACTATCTAAGCAAAGTGCTATCTAGCTCAAAGCAGAACTACCCGCACTACCAGAAGATGTGCTATGGAGTGTACTTCGCCGCCAAGAAACTGAAGCCCTACTTCCAAGAGCACCCCATCATGGTCGTGTGCACCGCCCGCTCGCCGAGATCATAGGCAGCCGGGATGCATCCGGCCGGGTGGCTAAATGGGCCATTGCACTGGCGCCCTACACGATCTTTTACCAACCCCGCACCGCCATCAAGTCCCAAGCATTGGCCGACTTCCTCGTCGACTGGGCCGAGACCCAGTACCTACCGCCGGCTCCCGACTCTACCCATTGGCGGATGCACTTTGACGGGTCCAAGATGCGCACCGGCTTGGGAGCCGGCATCGTCCTCACCTCTCCCAAAGGCGACAAGCTCAAGTACACGCTGCAGATCCACTTCGCCGCCTCCAACAACGTGGCCGAGTACGAGGCGCTCGTACATGGGCTCCGGCTAGCCAAAGAGCTCGGCATACGCCGGATCCTGTGTTACGGCGACTCAGACTTGGTGGTCCAGCAGTCGTCTGGCGACTGGGACGCCAAGGACGCGAACATGGTGAGCTATCGATTCCTCGTCCAGCAGATCAGCGGGTACTTCGAAGGGTGCGAGTTCCTTCACGTGCCAAGGGCCGACAACGACCAAGCAGATGCCCTAGCACGGATCGGCTCCACCCGACAAGCCATACCGACTGGCGTCTCCCTCCAGCGCCTCCTCAAGCCGTCCATCAAGCCGTCTCCAGAGTCGGACTCCATCTTCGTACCGCCTGTGCCAGATGCAGCCGGATCCGACCGGAGGAACCCCGCAGGCGGCACGGGGACTGCAGCAGTCGGCCCGGGGACTGCAGCAACGCAAGAAGCGGCGGCCGACTCGAATTCCACACCTCCCGACCCACCCACCCGAGTCATGGTGGCTACACTAACAGAAGAAGAAGTCACTGCTCCATCATGGGCCCAGCCCATCCTCAAGTTCCTAGTCAGCAGAGAGCTGCCGGCTGATGAAATCTCAGCAAGACTAGTGCAACGATGAGCCGGAGCATATGCAATAATCAACAAAGAGCTTGTCAAGCGCAGCGTTACTGGAGTCTTCCAGCGCTGTGTCGAGCCAGAAAAAGGAGTGGCAATCCTCAAGGATATCCACCAAGGCGAATGCGGCCACCACGCAGCCTCAAGATCACTTGTGGCCAAGGCTTTCCGCCACGGCTTCTTCTGGCCGACTGCCTTGGAAGATGCCAAAGAGATAGTCAAGAGCTGTAGAGGATGCCAAGTTTTCAGTTCCAAGCAACACCTGCCGGCTTCTGCACTCAAGACCATTCCCCTCACCTGGCCTTTGCCGTCTGGGGACTGGACATGGTGGGCCATTTCAAGACAGCCCGCGGCGGCTTGACACATCTACTGGTCGCCGTGGACAAGTTCACAAAGTGGATCGAAGCGAAGCCAATCAAGAAGCTGAACGGGCCGACTGCCGTAACATTCATCGCCGACATCACCACTCGGTACGGCGTGCCGCACAGCATCATCACCGACAACAGCACAAACTTTGCCAAAGGAGCACTGGCACGTTTCTGCGCGACGCAGGGCATCCGACTGGACTTAGCGTCCGTTTCCCACCCGCAGTCAAACGGCCAGGTCGAGCGAGCAAATGGACTCATCCTCTCCGGCATCAAGCCCCGACTGGTTGTGCCACTGGAGCGGTCGGCCGGCTGCTGGCTTGATGAGCTGCCGGCTGTCCTCTGGAGTCTGCGCACTACACCCAACAAATCAACCGGCTTCACTCCGTTCTTCCTTGTATATGGTGCCGAGCCTGTCATCCCAACCGACATCAAGTTCGACTCGCCTCGGATCACCATGTACACGGAGGCGGAGGCCAAGGAAGCAAGAGAAGACGGCGTCGACCTACTAGAAGAAGGCCGGCTGTTAGAACTCAGCCGGTCCGCCATCTACCAGCAAGGGTTGCGCCGCTACCACAACCGAAAGGTCAAGCCAAGATCCTTCCAAGAGGGCGACCTTGTGCTTCGGCTGATCCAGCGAACAGCCGGCCAGCACAAGCTCTCGGCCCCTTGGGAAGGTCCCTTCGTCGTCAGCAAGGCACTCGGCAACGACTCCTACTACTTGATCGACGCGCAAAAACCAAGAGCACGCAAGAGAGATGACTCCGGCAAGGAGTCGGAGCGACCATGGAACGCGAACCTCCTGAGAAGATTTTACAGTTAAAAGCAGTATGTATCATGCTACCCTTTTGTATTAAGTACAAACCAATAGGCCCCCCGAGCGGCACTCGGGGACTGCCTTCATTTATCTATGAATGACGAGTGTCATATCCATGAATGTACTATTACATTTGATTTCTTGTCTGGCACCGGGTTCGACTAGTCGGCCTGGGGACTGGCCGCCTTGAGCTATATTAAAAGTTCTACCTGAAGTCAGACAAGTAGTGTGCCGGCTCCCGAGTCCACTCTTGTTGAAAGTCGCAGCTCGAAGAACCGACTGCCCGACTAGCAAGAGCCAAGGCAGAAAGGATGCCCACACGAAAAACGGCTAAGGACTAAACGAACTTATATAGCAAAAAGACGGCCTCCAACCACGCTTGCCGGCTTCCTAAACACTTAGCTCTAATCCAACAAAGCTAGAGTACTTGCCCTCCCAATTGGCCAAGCACTCTTGCAGCCACAGATTGCAGAGCAGCTGTCTGATTGGGGAGGCAGCAACCAAGGGAGGGCGCCAAAGGAAACAGCAGAAGGATGAAAAGCAAAGAACGAGGAAAAGCCAAACACATGCATAAGTCATATATACATATAAAGCCCCCAACAGGCCGGCAATAGACATAAGTTCGAATACACCCCCAGTGGGTGGAATTGTGCAGACTTAACAGAATATTGTTCCAAAAGTGACAAGACAGGAAAACAAAAGAAAGCAGACTAGGCTAAGGCGCGGCGCGGGAGCCAGGCTGGTCGGTGGAGATGGCATCGCCGGCTGGAGGAGTGGCCGGCTGGCGGGTCTCGGCTTGGTCACCACCGGTGGCAGGCGACGCACCCACGCGTGACGTGGTGCTGGAGGTGCGGTCAGGCTGAGGCTGGCCGGCCGCTCCACCATCCGGCCCGGCGTCTTCACCCTCCTCCTCCTCCTCCTCGCCCTCATCGCTGGAGTCGATCTCCTCCGCCGAGTCTTCACCGTCTGCCGGGTTCAGCCCGAACCACTCCTCCGGCCGGGCGACACCGTTGTCATCTACCTCAGGGGCGAAGACGCTGGTGTCGGTGTAGTCGGCGATCGCCGAAGCCCGCCGGATGATAGCCGGCCGCCCCGGCTCCAGCTCCGTGTTGGCTTGCTACCGCCAGGTAGCCAGCTGGTCCAGACTCAGGCCGGGATACCAGGCCTTGACGAACTCCAGCGCCCGCCTGGCGCCGGACCGAGCCGCCGAAGCCTTCCAGGCTTCAAAGCGGCCGACTGCCACCTCCAGCCAGTCGGCAGTCCGACTGGGGGTGCGGGGAACCACTTCGCCAGGCCAGAGGGCGGCCAACACTTGTGCTCCGGCATGCTGAAGCCGGCGGAGCAGCCGGTGAGCCGGCTGGAGACGGGCCTGGATCGCCAAGAGCTGCTCCTCCAGCGAACGGCCAGCGCTTGGTGCAATCTCGAAGCCGGCCTGCCTTCGCGCTTGGCGGCGGGCCTCGATGATCTGGTTAGCGGCGGTAGAGTAGCCAGGGAAGTACTCTGTGCAAGAAAGAAAGAGAAAGAAGAGAAAACACCAAGTCAGAAAACGAGCCAAAAACGGCAGACGGCAAGAAAGGACGAAGAAGTAGGCGGCTTACCGTCAACCAGATCTTCGATCTGACCATGGCAAGTGATCAGAGTCTGCCTTGCTTCAGCCCAGCCAGCCGCTTCTGTCTCGTACTCGGCCTGGAGGGCGGCTTCGCGGTCCTGCACCGCCTTCAGAGCCGCCTTGTGGCCCTCCTCCTGGTCGGCCAACTTCTTGGCCAGGCGGTCGCATTCCTGCACCAAGGCGGCAAGCTCGGCCTCCTTGGCACGAAGGGCAGTCTGAGACTCTCCCAGCTGTGCCCTCAGACCGGCGTTGGCCGCTGCAGAGACGGCAGAAAAAGAAGAAACAATAAGAGGAAGTCGTCAAGGAAGATCCAACCCGACTGCTCAGCAGTCGGCCCGAATCTCGGGGACTACACCCAGTGGGTGCGCTGACGCGCCCCCACATGAGATAAAGAAGAAAGCACTTACCCCGGCTCTCAGTTAGGTCGGCGGTCTTCTGGGTCAGCTCCCGAGCCTGGGAGTTGAAGGCGGCCGCACGAAGATTGTGGTAGTCCTGCAAGATAGGCAGAAGATCGAAGTAAGAACAAGAATAGCAAAGCCAAATCCACTAAGAAGTTCCAAGCCGCCTGCTCAGCAGCTGACTCGGAACTCGGGGACTACACCCAGTGGGTGCGCTGACGCGCCCCCACGGAAGAAACCAAGATCAAGAAGAAGCAAGATAAGAAGCCTAACCCGGATGGCCGCCCGCGTCGCAAGGAATTCGTCGGTGTATTGCCTCAGCGCCGTAGCCTGGGCTTGGAGCCGGGTCCGGATGTCCTGCGCGGCCACGTTCATCACGGCCGTCCCTCCGCCCGGCGTCCACCCTGAGGTGGCGCTGGCCACCTCCACATCCTGGGCCGACGAGCTGGAGCTCGCGGCCGGCTGCGGCTCCGACGCCGCCTTCTGTGGCTCTGATGCAGCCTTCCCCGCGCGCCGGCTCGGCGGCATCCGGACCGCCGGCTCAGTCCTCGCGGCCGACTCGCCCCCCGCCGACTATGCAGGCGGCAGATCAGGCCGATCGCCTTGAGCTGCCCCAGTCGGCGGAGTCTGCACCGGCACCCTCTCCAGGATGACGACGTCGTCATCCCTCTCCAGCCCCGGCTGGTCGCCGCCGGCCTCTTCTGGCGGGGGCTCCGGGGTCCCGGGCGCTGCGACGCGCAGTGGGGTGACCAACAAGGCCCCCTCCGCCATCGCTACAGCTGCAATCTCCGCTTGGGCCTTGGCTGTGGCGTCGGCGCGCGCCTTCGCCGCCTCTTCCACCTGCGCCGCCTGGGCGGCGGCTGCCTTTCGCGCCTCCGCCTCCCGCGCCTCCCACGCCTCCCGCTCCTCCCGCACCTCCCGCGCGTTCCGCTCCGTCGCCGCCTGAAGGTCGGCATGGGGGTCCATGCGGCGAGTGGTGCTCCTAGATCCCCTTGGCGACTCAACGACGGAGGCGGCAGCCGCCCGCTCGAGCGACAACGGAGCTCTGGTTGTTTGGAGAAAAAGGCAAGGATTCAGGAACCACCAGAGAAAAAAAAGAGTACATGAAGGAGTTTGAACTTACGCCGACACCGTCTGCGGTTGCTTCACCGCCTTGCGGAAGCGAGCCGCCTTCGCGGCCGCCTCCTCCCGCCTGGTCACCGCCGCCCCGCCCCTGGGCCTCTTCGTCCGACTACCGAACAAACCCTGCGTGGCCCGACGCTTTTGCCCGCCGCCCCGAGCAGGCGGTGCAGCGGAGGAACCTGCGCCGCGGCCAGACGCCGGCTGACAGCGTGGGACGACTTCGGCCTCGTCGTCATCCAGCCAGTCGTCGAAGCCAACTCCATGCCCGGAGCCGCCTGCTTCGCCGCCGGCTTGGCCACCACCCGGCTCGGTGTTGTCGTCCATAGCGGCCGCCCCCAAGTCGGGGTCCTCCAGATCGTGCTCCGTCTTGTCGGGGACGAATCAGCGCTCCGCGTCCGACCCGCCTGCAGGCCGAAGAAGAGGGCTCTGTCGAAGGCAAGCCGACTAGTCAGAGTCGGCCAAAGGAACTCGGCGACAAAACTGAGAGAAGAAGAAGAGACAAGGAGAACATACCGTAGGCGGCGGATTGGCGCGGCAATATGGCTCCTTGCCGAACTGCCACTCTTCGGTGAGTTTGCAGTTCGCAAGGTAGTTCACCATATAGGCCACCTCGTCGTGCGGCATTTCCTTGGTACACATCTGGCTCGGATCAAGCTGGCCACTCATCTGACAGATCAGATGAGGGCGGCTCTGGAGCGGGAGTACCCGGCGCGTGACGAAGGCGGCCAGCAGGTCGGACCCCGACAAGCCCTCCGACTGGGTCATCGCTCGCACTCGGGCGACGGCTGCGGTTCCAGCCGGCGTCAACGTCATGGCCCGGTAGGACCACTGGGGCCGCCTGCCCGCCGGTGGGCCGGCTACGTAAGCCGGCAGATTGACGTAGTCGCCCTGCGGGGCGACGTTCTTCACATAGAAGTATGACTTTTGCCATAGCTTCACCGACTGGATAAGCGTGATGACGGGGAAGGGGTAGTCGGCAGCCACCCTCCGCATCGCGATGAAGGCGCCAGTCTGAGCTGGCACGCCCTGCATGCGCGTGCCCAGCTTGGACTGGAAGAACTCCCCCCAGAGCTCGAGGGTAGGGAGGACGCCGAGGTAGCCTTCGCATAAGGTGACGAAGGCAGACAACAGCACCACCGCGTTCGGGGTGAGGTGGTGCGGCTGGAGCTGGTAGAACTCGAGCCAAGAGCGGAAGAAGGCGCTCACGGGTAGGCCGATGCCGCGCAAGAAATGCGAGTGGAAGACCACCCGCTCACCCTCCCGCGGCTCCGGTGTAATCTCCTTCGCCGGAGCGAGACGGACCTCCACCTTGTCCGCGCCGGGCAGCCGCCGCCTCTTGCGGAGGAATTTGATGTGATCCTCGTGGATGTTGGAGCCGTCCCAATCCCCACCGTACTGCTCCGCGGCGGGAGGCATGGCGAAAACGAGCGCGGCGGCGGAGGAACGAGTGGTGGAAGAGCGCGGCGGCGAGGCGCTGTTGCAAGAAACGGCAGGAGGAAGAAGACGGTGGAAGGAGGAGGAGCGTGCGAGAGCCTGCCGCTCTCCCTCTCCCCCTACTTATAGCTTCGCGACGTGAAGCCGGGGAGGCCGGACGTGGGGTGAGACATGGGATTAACTACACCCATTCCCCCCACGCCTCGCGATTATTACACCCTAAAGGCGTGCCGAAACCGCCGCAGGGAGACGTGCGGGCGGTTTCGGGCTACAGAGGATCCACGCCTGGGCCCGGGTGTGGGCGTGGCGGGCCCCCGCCCTGCGGCGACGTCCCGTCGCGCGTGTGGGCTGGCAGGCTTTTTAGCCAAGAGAGGCCACGTGGTTCGCAGGCGGCAAGTGGCCGGCCCGCGGCCCGGTGCACGCGCTGGCGAGCTCCCGCCCTCTGACTCCGAAATTTTTGGCCAAGACGGCGCGCCTAACCAAAGCCGGCTCCCAGCTGCCGGCTTGTCGAGATAGGAAGCTGATCGAGCTTCTCAACTCCTACCCAACCTCGAAGCCCAATCAGCTTCGGGGACTACTGTCGGAGTAAATGGCCACGGGTAGCCTAACCGACTACCCCTGGCTCTTCCAAGGAATTATCAGGCCTTTGGGCCTTCAAGCATGTCAAGCATTGGGCCGCCTTCCCGGACCGGCTACTTCTGAAGCCGACTCTCAGAAGGCGACCCAGCCTCAGCAACCTCCCCCCAAGATAACCACGGGATGGCCGACTCCCCAGAGTCGGCCATGAAGAACGCCGACTCCCCAGAATCGGCCACGAGGAGCGCCGACTCCAAGAAGCCGGCCGAGACCGCACCCACCAAAACTACACTCACATAACGGTGACAAGACGGGGTGTGGCCACAGTGCGGCCCACTACCCCCGAAGCCCGAGGCAGGCATGGCCACAGGACGCTGTACGGGTCAGCCATCTCCCGTCCGGCTCGGCACTGTAGCCATGCTGGCCTCGACGTCATCCACGACAGACGCCAGTATGGCCCACAGGCGGCGGGCCCCTTTAGCCAGAGAGAGGCGCGAAGGCGGCCCGGCCTCCCCCAGTCGGCCAAGGGCGTAGCCGGCCCCCAGAAGCCGGCTACCCGCTCCCTCGAAGCATGTGCCACATTAAGGAGACAAGACAAGGTAAGGCTACAGTGAGAGCCCACGAGGCGGCACACTGTAGCCACGCTTACCTCGACGAAGCCCTCGTCATCAGGGACGAGGCTACAGTAAGCAGCCGCCAACAAGACCCTAGGCGGTGGGGCCGGCCTGTCGACCGAGAGGCCGGCAGCCGGCGGGACCCACCAGTCGGCAGGCCCCAGCGGCCGGCGGAGAAGCCGGCGAGCGTAGACACTGATGGCTGGGACCCGCGCCCAGCCGGATTACAATCGTACCCCCGGGGGGTAGGCCTATATAAACCCCCCGGGGCACCCATGCAAAGGGTTGGCTTCTGAGCATTACACACACACCGTAGAGAGAGGGAAGCAAGAGCTAGCCTTGCTCTTCTCCTCCCTTGAACCAAGCAGCTCTAGGAGCATTTGTAGCTACTCTTTCTAATCTAGTGATCATGCGGAGACCCCGCAGAGCAGGATTAGGGGTGTTATCTCCTCGGAGAGCCCCGAACCTGGGTAAGATTCGCCGGTGTGCATGTCTTCACCTCATCCCGTTTCCAGGCACCGGCGACGTCTTACTGGCACCCGTTGGCATATGTCGCACCTACCACCCGACATTTTCCTCATTTCCGAACGAGGGATCAACACAAACCCAGAAAAAGTTGGTGCCATACTCCGGATGAAGCGCCCTGTGCGTGTGCATGATGACCAAAAGCTTACTGGTTGTTTGGCCGCCTTGAGTCGATTCATCTCTCGACTCGGTGAAAAAGCCTTGCCTCTTTACCGACTGATTAAGAAATCAGACAAATTCGAGTGGACTGACGAAGCTGACGCAACGTTTGCAGAGCTCAAAGCCCTGCTTTCCACCCAGCCGGTGCTTGCTGCCCCAATCAGCAAAGATCCTTTGCTACTTTATATTGCAGCCACTGGACAAGTTGTTAGTATAGTACTCACGGTCGAGCGGGAGGAAGAAGGAAAAGCTTATAAAGTTCAACGCCCAGTATACTATCTTTCTGAAGTTTTGACTCCATCCAAGTAGAGATATCCGCATTATCAGAAGCTTGTTTATGGAATCTACATTACCATGAAGAAGGTTGCACATTATTTCTCTAATCACTCCATTACAGTCGTCAGTGATGCACCATTATCTAAAATTCTGAACAACAGAGATGCAACTGGTCGAGTGGCAAAATGGGCGATTGAACTCCTTCCATTGGATATCAAGTTTGAGGCAAAGAAAGCTATCAAGTCCCAAGCGGTTGCTGATTTCCTTGTCGAGTGGATTGAGCAGCAATTGCCGACTCAAGTTCACTCGGAGCATTGGACCATGTTCTTCGATGGCTCCAAGATGCTGAATGGTTCCGGTGCTGGGGTAGTATTGGTGTCCCCTCGAGGAGATAAGCTCAGTTATATTCTCCAGATTCACTTTGATTCCTCCAACAATGAAGCTGAATATGAAGCACTCCTATATGGGTTGCGTATGGCCATTTCACTCGGTGTCCGTCGCCTCATGGTCTACGGCGACTCGGATTTAGTGGTTAATCAAGTGATGAAGGAGTGGGACGTCAGAAGCCCGGCTATGACGCGTTACTGTAATGCAGTGAGAAAGCTAGAAAAGAAGTTCGAGGGGTTAGAGCTCCATCATATACCCCGACTGAAAAATCAAGCAGCTGATGATTTGGCGAAGATAGGTTCCAATAGAGAAGCCATTCCCAGCAATATGTTTTTTGAACATATCCACACACCTTCAGTTCAAGAAGATCCTTTCACTGAAGAGCCCCCACAACCGAAGAGTGTCACTGATCCGAGTGAAGTCGAGGTCCCAGCCGTGGTCGACTTAATCATGGAGGTTTTGGTCATCACTCCCGACTGGATAGTGCCGTACATTGCATACATTCTTAGAAAGGAACTCCCAGAGGATGAAGAAGAGGCTCGACAGATCGTCCGTCGATCCAAAGCCTTTACCGTAATAAGAGGACAATTGTCCAGAGAAAGCGTAACTGGAGTCTGCCAGAAATGCATAACACCAGAAGAAGGTCGAGTGATCCTCAATGACATCCACTCGAGGACCTGTGGTCACCATGCGTCCTCTCAGACCATTGTGGCCAAAGCATACCGAGCAGGATTTTATTGGCCACGAGCAAATGAAATGGCAAAGGAAATAGTAGACAAATGTGAAGGTTGCCAGTTCTATTCCAACATGTCTCACAAGCCTGCATCTGCTCTGAAGACCATTCCACTCGTCTGGCCTTTTGCTGTCTGGGGATTAGATATGGTTGGACCTCTGAGGACTGGCAGGAGTGGCTTCACTCATGTGCTCATGGTAGTCGACAAGTGCACCAAATGGATTAAAGCCAAACCTATCAAAAATCTTGAAGGCAGTACCGCTGTTAGCTTCATCAGAGAGTTGAAATTCAGATATGGTGTGCCACACAACATCATCACCGACAATGGGTCAAACTTCGATTCTGACGAGTTCAGTGCTTTCTGCGCTTCCCAAGGCACTCGAGTCGACTATGCTTCAGTTGCCCATCCCCAGTCGAATGGACAAGCCGAAAGAGCGAACGGATTGATTCTCAAAGGACTGAAACCCCGATTGATGCGTTATCTCAAGCATGCGGCAGGCGCCTGGGTCGATGAACTTCCGTCAGTGCTTTGGGGTTTGAGGACAACTCCCAATCGGTCGACTGGCCGAACTCCATTCTTCTTGGTCTATGGAGCTGAAGCTGTACTTCCGAGTGACTTGCTTCACAATGCGCCCCGAGTCAAACTTTTCTCAGAAGCTGAAGCAGAACAAGCACGTCAAGATGCAGTGGACCTCCTGGAAGAGGAAAGAGAGATGGCTCTGATCCGGTCAACCATTTATCCGCAAGACCTGCGTCGATTCCATGCCAGAAACGTGAGAGGTCGAGCCTTTCAGGTGGGAGATTTGCTTCTTCGAGTGGATCAGCAGAAACCACACAAGCTTGCTCCAGCTTGGGAAGGTCCCTTCATCGTTACCAAAGTGCTTCACAACGGGGCATACCACCTCTACAACGTCGAGCACAATAAAGACGAGCCACGCGCTTGGAATGTGGAGCTGCTCCGCCCCTTTTATACTTAAGCACTCGGTCTGTTGAGATGTAATAAGAAATGCATGTTTAGTTTGTTTATCAAAGACAGAGTTTTACAGTTATCTAAAAATGATTGTCATTATTTATTCTTGTGTCTAAAATCCCCCAGTGGGTGACTTAGCCGCGAATCTGTTTCGCCTAAGTTTCAGAAAATCTTACCAAGTGGTGAGCCAGCCTCTCACTCGAAGGCTTAGCTGCGAATCTGTTTCGCCTAAGTTTCAAAAAATCCTACCGAGTGGTGAGCCAGTCTCCCACTCGGAGGCATAGCTGCGAATCTGTTTCGCCTAAGTTTCAAAAAATCCTACCGAGTGGTGATCCAGTCTCCCACTCGGGGGCTTAGCTGCAGTCCAGTACTCGCCTAAGTTTAAAAAATCCTACCTAGTGGTGAGCAACCCTCCCACTCGGGGGCTTAGCTGCAGTCCAGTACTCGCCTAAGTTTAAAAAATCCTACCGCGTTGTGAGCAACCCTCCCACTCGGGGGCTTAGCTGCAGTCCAGTACTCGCCTAAGTTTGTAAAATCCTACCGAGTGGTGAGCAACCCTCCCACTCGGGGGCTTAGCTGCGGTCCAGTACTCGCCTAAGTTTGGAAAATCCTACCGAGTGGAGAACAACTCTCCCACTCGAGAGCTTAGATTGTACGCTCCATCCCTATCCGCAAGGACGACGAGGTGCAGGTCGACTGCCACCTTCTCCTCGAAGCTGTGCCACAAGTATAACGTACGCTCCATCCCTATCCGCAAGGATGACGAGGTGCAGGTCGACTACCACCTTCTCCTCGAAGCTGCGCCACAAGTATAACGTGCGCTCCATCCCTATCTTCAAGGACGACGAGGTGCAGGTCGACTACAGCCTTCTCCTCGAAGCTGCGCCACTCAAAGATTATTCCGAGTGAAGAAATAAATACCACTCAAAGGCAAACACAACATATTCAAAGATAAATCCAAAGGTTCCAGGCCACGAATTAAAGTGCTCGGGCGTCAGGCCCGAAGGAGTTTTCAACGATTACAAAATCACTCGGCATTCCGAGGCAAATAAAGGTGAAGCATAATGTTTTTTCACTCGTCAGGAGAGGGGCTGGCTGGATCACAGAAGCTGTCATGGTCAATGCTGTCTGCAATATGGGTGGCGGCCTCAAGGAAAGTGTCCATGGAAGATTGGAAGGAGTGCTTCTTAGTATTCACAACCTTGAGGGCCGCCAGCTTGTCTTCTCTGACATCTTTGCAGTGCACTCGGACTAATGACAGGGCAACATCAGCGCCACAGCGGGCAAATGACTTCTTCCATTCTTGCACTCGGCCAGGGATCTGATTCAGCCGAGTCATCAACGACTCGAGATCTTGTGGAAGTTCCGCCTGGGGCCAGAGTTCGGCATCAACCCGAGTCATCGCCGCCTTCAGTCGAGCCAGATAAGCGACAACACTGTCCATGCGTGATTCCAACCACAGCAAGTTCATCGCAATGTCATCTTTCACAGGACAATTGATGGGGTCGAGACCCGTCTCGACCCGCCCAGTCTCAGCCTCAAAGTCTTGGCAAAGTTCTGCACAATAAGGAGAAATAGTGAGTTGACGGTATAATAAGACATTCCAGTCGATGGTAAATGACCAGTCGAAAGATGATACCTTCAAGCTTCAGAACCGGTTTTTCAGCAAGTTGTCCCAGATAGGACTCCAGCTCGCCCGTCTTGGCTCTGAGGCTTCCGACTTCATTGGTCAGGTTCCCCTTGTCCTTCTTTAGTTGCTCAACTTCCCGATTGGCTTTAGAGATGGTAGTCTTTAGCTTCGAGTTCTCCTCTTCCAACTTGCCGACCGAAGCCAGCTTCTTGTCCGCAAGCGTTGTATTTTCTCGCGCCTCCTTCTGAGCAGCAGCAAGATCCAGATCCTTCTTCTCCAGAGCTTCCTTCATTTTCTCTCAAGGAACAACATTCTTCAGACGAGCTTGAAGTTGACGATTTTCACTACACACATCTGTTCGAGTGAAGTCACTCGGTTCAAAGTAAAAAAACGAACACACCAAAAGGTGCGAGTCGTAAGATGGACAGTTGACGATTGGTTACCTCCCATGGCAGTTACTTCTTCACGAGCGGTCTTGAGATTTTTCTGGGCCAGCTCCAGATCAAGATTGAGGCTGATTTGTTGTTTGTTCAGTGTAGAAAGCTGAGCCCCAAGATCACAAGATTTCTACAGTCAGCATATAAGATATATCAGTCGACAGAAACAAAAGAACATCGTAGTGAAAGTTACTCTAAGACTACCACCGAATCAAACATTCAACGGCAGTCTCGGGGACTACACCCAGTGGGTGCACTTAGCGTGCCCCCACTGATCTGATTCAACACTCGGCATGGTCTGCCCAGCACGAGTATAAAAAAAGAGAAGAAAGTTGTTCTCAGACCATAGTCGACTGCCCGCAGCCGACCACGGTATCGGGGACTACACCCAGTGGGTGCACTTAGCGTTCCCCCACTGGGTCAGGTTCCACTCGACTTGGTCGTCCAGGTCGAGTGAGACAATCCAAATTCTCATACCACAGTCGACTGCCCGCAGTCAACTATGGTCTCGGGGACTACACCCAGTGGGTGCACTCAGCGAGCCCCCACTGGTTCAAGAGCTACGACCCTGTGGGTGAACAGATGCAAGGTGCAAGCTCATGATAGATGCACATAAAGTTCCAAAAACGTTCATCCATGGGCATCTTACGAATAATAAAGCAGCAATTTTTCAAAGATTCAATTGACTCAATTCTAGTCGACTCAAGTAGACCTATACAACTTTAAGACAGACACAGCCCAGTGGGTGATCGGACGTCGGAAGGGAAATAAGATCAGTCGGGAGATAACTGACCTTAACATTGGTCTGCAGAGCGGTGCTAGCGTTATAGGCCACCTGACTGGCCTCGTGTATCACCTTCACCTGCTCCATAACAAGGTTCACCTGGCGAAGAGCCTCCCTGGCAGCACTTGGCAAGTCATCTGGAGTTTGGTATGCAGTAAAGAGTGACGACCCCAAGGCGGCCGAAACAGCCACTGGGTCGGATGCGGGGAGTTGCACTGGAGCAGCAGGAGCCGGATCAGTTGACCCCGCCGGGCGATCAGTCGTCAGCGGGTCGGCGAATGTGACGTTGGTCCGAACCGGATCTCCGGATCGCTCGACCACCGCCTCAAACACCGGCGTCGACTGAGGGACTTGAACTTCAAGCCCTCTCTCGCTCGTTCCTTTGCCTCTCCTCCTCCTCTCCTTCGGAGGCATTTCTTCTTCTTCATCATCAGGAAGCACGACGATGTCTCGAGGAGCTTCAGCGAAAAGAAAAAACAACAGAAATTCAACCGACCGAAAACTCAATCGAGAAAATAAATTTTGGTCAAGCGGACTTACCAGCTCGGGAGGTGGCTGCTGTTGGGGATCGTAGCAGAAATTTAAAATTTTCTACGCATCACCAAGATCCATCTATGGAGTTTACTAGCAACGAGAGGGAAGGAGTGCATCTACATACCCTTGTAGATCGCGAGCGGAAGCGTTCAAGTGAATGGGGTTGATGGAGTCGTACTCGTCGTGATCCAAATCACCGATGACCGAGCGCCGAACGGACGGCACCTCCGCGTTCAACACACGTACGGAGCAGCGACGTCTCCTCCTTCTTGATCCAGCAAGGGGGAAGGAGAGGTTGATGGAGATCCAGCAGCACAACGGCGTGGTGGTGGAAGTAGCGGGGATCCCGGCAGGGCTTCGCCAAGCACAAACGGGAGGGAGAGGTGTCACGGGAGGGAGAGGGAGGCGCCAGGGGCTAGGGTGCTGCTGCCCTCCCCCCACTATATATAGGCCCCCTGGGGGGCGCCGGCCCTGGGGATCCCATCTTCATGGGGGGGGGGGCAGCGGCCAAGGGGGGAAACTAGCCCCCCAAGCCAGGTGGGGCGCCCCCCACCCCCAGGGTTTCCAACCCTAGGCGCAGGGGGAGGCCCATGGGGGGCGCACCAGCCCACCAGGGGCTGGTTCCCCTCCCACTTCAGCCCATGGGGCCCTCCGGGATAGATGGCCCCACCCGGTGGACCCCCGGGACCCTTCCGGTGGTCCCGGTACAATACCGATAACCCCGAAACTTTCCCGGTGGCCGAAACTTGACTTCCTATATATAATTCTTCACCTCCGGACCATTCCGGAACTCCTCGTGACATCCGGGATCTCATCCGGGACTCCGAACAACTTTCGGATTTCCGCATACTAATATCTCTACAACCCTAGCGTCACCGAACCTTAAGTGTGTAGACCCTACCGGTTCGGGAGACATGCAGACATGACTGAGACGACTCTCCGGTCAATAACCAATAGCGGGATCTGGATACCCATGTTGGCTCCCACATGTTCCATGATGATCTCATCGGATGAACCACGATGTCGAGGATTCAATCAATCCCGTATACAATTCCCTTTGTCAATCGGTATGTTACTTGCCCGAGATTCGATCGTCGGTATCCCAATACCTCGTTCAATCTCGTTACCGGCAAGTCTCTTTACTCGTACCGTAATGCATGATCCCGTGGCTAACTCCTTAGCCACATTGAGCTCATTATGATGATGCATTACCGAGTGGGCCCAGAGATACCTCTCCGTCACACGGAGTGACAAATCCCAGTCTCGATCCGTGTCAACCCAACAGACACTTTCAGAGATACCTGTAGTGCACCTTTATAGTCACCGAGTTACGTTGTGACGTTTGGTACACCCAAAGCACTCCTACGGCATCCGGGAGTTACACGATCTCATGGTCTAAGGAAATGATACTTGACATTGGAAAAGCTCTAGCAAACGAACTACACGATCTTTGTGCCATGCTTAGGATTGGGTCTTGTCCATCACATCATTCTCCTAATGATGTGATCCCGTTATCAATGACATCCAATGTCCATAGTCAGGAAACCATGACTATCTGTTGATCAACGAGCTAGTCAACTAGAGGCTTACTAGGGACATGTTGTGGTCTATGTATTCACACATGTATTACGATTTCCGGATAACACAATTATAGCATGAACAATAGACAATTATCATGAACAAGGAAATATAATTATAACCATTTTATTATTGCCACTAGGGCATATTTCCAACAGTCTCCCACTTGCACTAGAGTCAATAATCTAGTTACATTGTGATGAATCGAACACCCATAGAGTTCTGGTGTTGATCATGTTTTTCTCTAGGGAGAGGTTTAGTCAACGGATCTGCTACATTCAGGTCCGTATGTACTTTACAAATATCTATGTCTCCATTTTGAACACTTTCATGAATGGAGTTGAAGCGACGCTTGATATGCCTGGTCTTCCTGTGAAACCTGGGCTCCTTAGCAAGGGCAATAGCTCCAGTGTTGTCACAGAAGAGAGTCATCGGGCCCGATGCATTGGGAATCACCCCCAGGTCGGTAATGAACTCCTTTATCCAGATTGCTTCTTGTGCTGCCTCTGAGGCCGCCATGTACTCCGCTTCACATGTAGATCCCGCCACGACGCTTTGCTTGCAACTGCACCAGCTTACTGCCCCTCCATTCAAAATATACACGTATCCGGTTTGTGACTTAGAGTCATCCAGATCTGTGTCGAAGCTAGCATCGACGTAACCCTTTACGATGAGCTCTTCGTCACCTCCATATACGAGAAACATATCCTTAGTCCTTTTCAGGTACTTCAGGATATTCTTGACCGTTGTCCAGTGTTCCATGCCGGGATTACTTTGGTACCTTCCTACCAAACTTACGGCAAGGTTTACATCAGGTCTGGTACACAGCATGGCAACATAATAGACCCTATGGCCGAGGCATAGGGGACGACACTCATCTTTTCTCTATCTTCTGCCGTGGTCGGGCATTGAGCCGTGCTCAATTGCACACCTTGTAATATAGGCAAGAACCCCTTCTTGGACTGATCCATATTGAACTTCTTCAATATCTTGTCAAGGTACGTACTCTGTGAAAGACCAATAAGGCGTTTCGATCTATCTCTATAGATCTTGATGCCTAATATATAAGCAGCTTCTCCAAGGTCCTTCATTGAAAAACACTTATTCAAGTAGGCCTTTATACTTTCCAAGAATTCTATATCATTTCCCATTAATAGTATGTCATCCACATATAATATGAGAAATGCTACAAAGCTCCCACTCACTTTCTTGTAAACACAGGCTTCTCCATAAGTCTGTGTAAACCCAAACGCTTTGATCATCTCATCAAATCGAATGTTCCAACTCCGAGATGCCTGCACCAGCCCATAGATTGAGCGCTGGAGCTTGCATACTTTGTTAGCATTCTTAGGATCGACAAAACCTTCCGGCTGCATCATATACAATTCTTCCTTAAGAAAGCCGTTAAGGAATGCCGTTTTGACGTCCATTTGCCATATCTCATAATCATAGTATGCGGCAATTGCTAACATGATTCGGACGGACTTCAGCTTCGCTACGGGTGAGAAAGTCTCATCGTAGTCAACCCCTTATACTTGTCGATAACCCTTAGCGACAAGTCGAGCCTTATAGATGGTCACATTACCATCCGCGTCTGTCTTCTTCTTAAAGATCCATTTATTTTCTATGGCTCGCCGATCATCGGGCAAGTCAGTCAAAGTCCATACTTCGTTTTCATACATGGATCCTATCTCGGATTTCATGGCTTGTAGCAATTTGTCAGAATCTGGGCCCACCATTGCTCCTTCATAGTTCGAAGGTTCACCGTTGTCTAACAACATGATTTCCAGGACAGGGTTGCCGTACCACTCTGGTGCGGAACGTGTCCTTGTGGACCTAGGAAGTTCAGCAGTAACTTGATCTGAAGCTTCATGATCATCATCATTAACTTCCTCCCCAGTCGGTGTAGGCACCACAGGAACATCTTCCCGCGCTGTGTTACTTTTTGGTTCGGAAGGGGTGACTATCACCTCATCAAGTTCCACTTTCCTCCCACTTACTTCCTTCGAGAGAAACTCTTTCTCCAGAAAGGACCCGTTCTTGGCAACAAAGATCTTGCCTTCGGATCTGAGGTAGAAGGTATACCCAATGGTTTCCTTAGGGTATCATATGAAGACGCATTTCTCCGACTTGGGTTCGAGCTTTTCACGTTGAAGTTTCTTGACATAAGCATCGCATCCCCAAACTTTTAGAAACGACAGCTTAGGTTTCTTCCCAAACCATAATTCATACAGTGTCGTCTCAACGGATTTCGACGGAGCCCTATTTAAAGTGAATGCGGCAGTCTCTAAAGCATAGCCCCAAATGAGAGCGGTAGATCGGTAAGAGACATCATAGATCGCACCATATCCAATAGAGTGCGATTACGACGTTCTGACACACCATTTCGCTGAGGTGTTCCAGGCGGCGTGAGTTGTGAAACTATTCCACATGTCCTTAAGTGCGTACCAAATTCGTGACTTAAATATTCTCCACCACGATCTGATCGTAAGAATTTTATCTTTCGGTCACGTTGATTCTCCACCTCATTCTGAAATTCCTTGAACTTTTCAAAGGTCTTAGACTTGTGTTTCATCAAGTAGACATACCCATATCTACTCAAGTCATCAGTGAGAGTGAGAACATAACGATAGCCACTGCGAGCCTCAACACTCATTAGACCGCACACATCAGTATGTATGATTTCCAATAAGTTGGTTGCTCGCTCCATTGTTCCGGAGAACGGAGTCTTGGTCATTTTGCCCATGAGGCATGGTTCGCATGTGTCAAATGATTGCCATCAGCATGGAGCTTCTTCATGCGCTTGACACCAATGTGACCAAGGTGGCAGTGCCACAAGTATGTGGGACTATCGTTATCAACTTTACATCTTTTGGTATTCACACTATGAATATGTGTAACATCGCGCTCGAGATTCATTAAGAATAAACCATTGACCAGCGGGGCATGACCATAAAATATATCTCTCATATAAAAAGAACAACCATTATTCTCGGATTTAAATGAGTAGCCATCTCGCATTAAACGAGATCCAGATACAATGTTCATGCTCAAAGCTGGCACTAAATAACAATTATTGAGGTTTAAAACTAATCCCGTAGGTAAATGTAGAGGTAGCGTGCCGACGGCGATCACATCGACCTTGGAACCATTCCCGACGCGCATCATCACCTCGTCCTTCGCCAGTCTCCGCTTATTCCGCAGCTCCTGCTTTGAGTTACAAATATGAGCAACCGCACCGGTATCAAATACCCAGGAGCTACTACTAGTACTGGTAAGGTACACATCAATTACATGTATATCACATATACCTTTGGTGTTGCCGGCCTTCTTGTCCGCTAAGTATTTGGGGCAATTCCGCTTCCAGTGACCACTTCCCTTGCAATAAAAGCACTCAATCTCAGGCTTGGGTCCATTCTTTGGCTTCTTCCCGGCAACGGGCTTACCGGGCGCGGCAACTCCCTTGCCGTCCTTCTTGAATTTCTTCTTACCCTTGCCTTTCTTGAACTTAGTGGTTTTATTCACCATCAACACTTGATGTTCCTTTCTGATCTCCACCTCCGCTGATTTCAGCATTGAATATACCTCAGGAATGGTCTTTTCCATCCCCTGCATATTGAAGTTCATCACAAAGCTCTTGTAGCTCGGTGGAAGTGACTGAAGGATTCTGTCAATGACCGCGTCATCCGGGAGATTAACTCCCAGCTGAGTCAAGCGGTTGTGCAACCCAGACATTTTGAGTATGTGCTCACTGACAGAACTGTTTTCCTCCATCTTACAACTGAAGAACTTGTCAGAGACTTCATATCTCTCGACCCGGGCATGAGCTTGGAAAACCATTTTCAGCTCTTCGAACATCTCATATGCTCTGTGTTGCTCAAAACGCTTTTGGAGCCCCGGTTCTAAGCTGTAAAGCATGCCGCACTGAACGAGGGAGTAATCATCAGCACGTGACTGCCAAGCGTTCATAACGTCTTGGTTCTCTGGGATGGGTGCTTCACCTAGCGGCGCTTCTAGGACATAATCTTTCTTGGCAGCTATGAGGATGATCCTCAGGTTCCGGACCCAGTCCGTATAGTTGCTGCCATCATCTTTCAGTTTGGTTTTCTCTAGGAACGCGTTGAAGTTGAGGGCAACGTGGGCCATTTGATCTACAAGACATATTGTAAAGATTTTAGACTAAGTTCATGATAATTAAGTTCATCTAATCAAATTATTCAATGAACTCCCACTCAGATAGACATCCCTCTAGTCATCTAAGTGAAACATGATCCGAGTAAACTAGGCCATGTCCGATCATCACGTGAGACGGACTAGTCAACATCGGTGAACATCTTCATGTTGATCGTATCTTCTATACGACTCATGCTCGACCTTTCGGTCTTCCATGTTCCGAGGCCATGTCTGTACATGCTAGGCTCGTCAAGTTAACCTAAGTGTATTGCGTGTGTAAATCTGGCTTACACCCGTTGTATTCGAACGTTAGAATCTATCACACCCGATCATCACGTGGTGCTTCGAAACAGCGAACCTTCGCAACGGTGCACAGTTAGGGGGAACACTTTCTTGAAATTATTATAAGGGATCATCTTACTTACTACCGTCGTACTAAGCAAATAAGAAGCAAAACATGATAAACATCACATGCAATCAAAATAGTGACATGATATGGACAGTATCATATTGCTCCTTTGATCTCCATCTTCGGGGCGCCATGATCATCTTCGTCACCGGCATGACACCATGATCTCCATCATCATGATCTCCATCATCGTGTCTTCATGAAGTTGTCACGCCAACGATTACTTCTACTTCTATGGCTAATGTGTTTAGCAATAAAGTAAAGTAATTTACATGGCGTTATTCAATGACACGCAGGTCATACAAAAAATAAAGACAACTCCTATGGCTCCTGCCGGTTGTCATACTCATCGACATGCAAGTCGTGATTCCTATTACAAGAACATGATCAATCTCATACATCACATATATCATTCATCACATCTTCTGGCCATATCACATCACAAGGCATATGCTGCAAAAACAAGTTAGACGTCCTCTAATTGTTGTTGCATGTTTTTACGTGGCTTCTATAGGTTTCTAGCAAGAACGTTTCTTACCTACGTAAAACCACAACGTGATATGCCAATTACTATTTACCCTTCATAAGGACCCTTTTCATCGAATCCGATCCGACTAAAGTGGGAGAGACAGACACCCGCCAGCCACCTTATGCAACTAGTGCATGTCAGTCAGTGGAACCAGTCTCACGTAAGTGTACGTGTAAGGTCGGTCCGGGCCGCTTCATCCCACGATGCCGCCGAATCAAGATAGGACTAGTAGCGGCAAGTAAATTGACATGATCTACGCCCACAACTGCTTTGTGTTCTACTCGTGCATAATAACTACGCATAAACCTGGCTCTGATACCACTATTGGGGATCGTAGTAGAAATTTAAAATTTTCTACGCATCACCAAGATCCATCTATGGAGTTTACTAGCAACGAGAGGGAAGGAGTGCATCTACATACCCTTGTAGATCGCGAGCGGAAGCGTTCAAGTGAATGGGGTTGATGGAGTCGTACTCGTCGTGATCCAAATCACCGATGACCGAGCGCCGAACGGACGGCACCTCCGCGTTCAACACACGTACGGAGCAGCGACGTCTCCTCCTTCTTGATCCAGCAAGGGGGAAGGAGAGGTTGATGGAGATCTAGCAGCACAACGGCGTGGTGGTGGAAGTAGCGGGGATCCCGGCAGGGCTTCGCCAAGCACAAACGGGAGGGAGAGGTGTCACGGGAGGGAGAGGGAGGCGCCAGGGGCTAGGGTGCTGCTGCCCTCCCCCCCACTATATATAGGCCCCCTGGGGGGGCGCCGGCCCTGGGGATCCCATCTACATGGGGGGCGGCGGCCAAGGGGGGAAACTTGCCCCCCAAGCCAGGTGGGGCACCCCCACCCCCAGGGTTTCCAACCCTAGGCGCAGGGGGAGGCCCATGGGGGGCGCACCAGCCCACCAGGGGCTGGTTCCCCTCCCACTTCAGCCCTTGGGGCCCTCCGGGATAGGTGGCACCACCCGGTGGACCCCCGGGACCCTTCCGGTGGTCCCGGTACAATACCGATAACCCCGAAACTTTCCCGGTGGCCGAAACTGGACTTCCTATATATAATTCTTCACCTCCGGACCATTCCAGAACTCCTCGTGACATCCGGGATCTCATCCGGGACTCTGAACAACTTTCGGATTTCCGCATACTAATATCGCTACAACCCTAGCGTCACCGAACCTTAAGTGTGTAGACCCTACGGGTTCGGGAGACATGCAGACATGACCGAGACGACTCTCCGGTCAATAACCAACAGCGGGATCTGGATACCCATGTTGGCTCCCACATGTTCCACGATGATCTCATCGGATGAACCACGATGTCGAGGATTCAATCAATCCCGTATACAATTCCCTTTGTCAATCGGTATGTTACTTGCCTGAGATTCGATCGTCGGTATCCCAATACCTCGTTCAATCTCGTTACCGGCAAGTCTCTTTACTCGTACCGTAAGGCATGATCCCGTGGCTAACTCCTTAGCCACATTGAGCTCATTATGATGATGCATTACCGAGTGGGCCCAGAGATACCTCTCCGTCACACAGAGTGACAAATCCCAGTCTCGATCCGTGTCAACCCAACAGACACTTTCAGAGATACCTGTAGTGCACCTTTATAGTCACCCAGTTACGTTGTGACGTTTGGTACACCCAAAGCACTCCTACAGCATCCGGGAGTTACACGATCTCATGGTCTAAGGAAATGATACTTGACATTGGAAAAGCTCTAGCAAACGAACTACACGATCTTTGTGCTATGCTTAGGATTGGGTCTTGTCCATCACATCATTCTCCTAATGATGTGATCCCGTTATCAATGACATCCAATGTCCATAGTCAGGAAACCATGACTATCTGTTGATCAACGAGCTAGTCAACTAGAGGCTTACTAGGGACATGTTGTGGTCTATGTATTCACACATGTATTACGATTTCCAGATAACACAATTATAGCATGAACAATAGACAATTATCATGAACAAGGAAATATAATAATAACCATTTTATTATTGCCTCTAGGGCATATTTCCAACAGCTGCGTCATCGGTTTCTTCATCCTCTGGGGCCTTGTCAATATCCATGTCAGTCGCAGCAGAGGTTGGGCTGGAAAGGTACACGATCCGTTCGGTCAGAACAGAAGAATCAGTCGACACAAAAAGGCACGGGAAAAATACTCACCCTGAAGCAACAGGGACGTCCATCTTGATCCTCGGCAGTGTCTTCCGAGTCTTTGGAGGAGCAACCTTGGGCTGCTTGGTGATTTTCTCTGTTGGCTCTGGAGTCAACGTCCGGGTGCGCTTCTGCGCTTGAGTGCTTGAGGCCACGTTGTTTCCACGCCCCCCCGCCGGGTCATGGTGTTGCTTGGATCGGCGTTCAAAGTGGGGCGGCGAGTCGATCGCCTCCTTGTCGTCTGACTCCTCGCTCCCATCATCGTCATCATCATCTGGAGATTCCCATTCGCCACTCTCCTCCATGCTGTCCTCAACCTCATGGTCCTGCTCCAGAGCTTGTTCACCATTGGGCATCGAGTACATCTCGGTATAAACCTGCAAAACAAGGAGTCGAGTGAAAGTCAGTCGGACTCAAGCGCAGTCAGAATTTGTGTTCAAAAACGGTCGGAACGAAGGCCAAACCTTGTCAGGCTAATTGTCATCACTGAAGGGGACGACTCTCCTGGCTCCTCTGGGGTTGTCCTTGTTGCCTGTAATGCTCTTCAACCACATGGCCACTGTCTTGGCCGGTACTTCTTCGGGATGAACCCGAGCAGTGTCACCAGGCCCAGTGTACATCCACATGGGATGGTCACGGTACTGAAGAGGCTGGATGCGTCGACTGAGGAATACTTCCAGCAGGTCCATGCTAGCGACGCCCTGATTGATCAGCTGGACTACCCTCAACTAGCATATTCGTCTCCACGCTCTCAGCAGCAGCCACTTTCAACGAAGAAGGAGTCTGAACACGGTCAAAAGTGAAGTGGGGAAGTCCGGTCGACTGACCTGGAGTTGCGAGGTCCTGGTAGTAGAACCAGGTCGACTGCCAGCCCCTGGCCAATTCAGGAAGGGTCATGGAAGTGAAAGAGCTCCTCTGCCTCTTCTGGATACCCAAACCCCCACACATCTGAATGACATGTGTTTTCTCATCACTTGTGGTCGCTTTCTTCACTGACTGAGAACGGATGGTGAAAATATGCTTGAAAAGACCCCAGTGCGGTCGACACCCCAGAAAGTTCTCACACATGGATACGAATACAGCGAGGTACGTGATGGTATTGGGAGAAAAATAGTGGAGTTGGGCACCGAAGAAGTTCAAGAAGCCCCTGAAGAAGGGGTGCGGAGGAAGCGAGAAGCCCCGGTCGACGTGGGTGGCGAGTAATACACACTCACCAGGTCGAGGTTGCGGCTCCGTCTCCCCCTCCGGCAGCCTCGCCGCGCCCTTGGCGATCAGCCCAGACTCTACCAGCTCGTCCAGATCTTCCTGCCGGAGCGAAGACCGGATCCAATCATTGGATCCAACCTGGCGGCAGCACCGAGCGAGACGACGACCCGTGATTCTGCTTCTTGCCCTTCGCCGCCCCCGTCGCCTTCTTCGCGCATTCCAGCGCCGCCGTCTTGTCCTTCACCATGGTGGCGGAGCGACGTCGTCGAGAGCGGAGGAGCCGGATGCCGTGGAGAAGCAGAGGAGGAAGGGAGAAAACAGACGCGCACAGTACCGACGCCTCGGCTCTGTCGGTTTATAAAGGACCGCTTCCGAGTGGCTGACGCGTGGGTCCAGGCGATCCTGTCAAATCCCGCAATAGTCACGCGTGACGTACATGGCGAAAAAGGTGGCGCAGGGATCGAGGCACTCCTGTTTATCCACCCCGCTTACTTCGGCACGCCCCGTCCCGCGCGCTTCCCCGAAATTTCGAATCCCGTGAAATCTGGGATACTCTGCAATCAATCACGCCAAAGGTTCCGCGCACCAAAACAACACTCGGCAGATTATGTTACAAGTTCACTCGGCGACTTTCGGAATTGATTAAGGGGACCGGATCGAAGCTGAAGTTCCAACGTGAACCTTCCGTCCTGCGCAGAACACTTGCGAGACGCAAAGCTCGGAGCATGTTCAACTTCAACATACTTTCCACTCAAACCTTAATCCATTCAGGGGCTACTGATGAGGATACAAACCCAGGGTAGGGTCATAGACCTGGCCTGTACGCCCTACCCAAGGTCACTACCCTAGAAGCAAGAAGTCCAAGGGACAACAAAGAACCCTCAGTCAGAGGCGTCGAGTGCAATCCACTCGACACATCATACCAGTCGGATACCCTTCTACCTGATATCACTCGACCATACAAGGAATCACTCGACCTACTGAAGACCAGGAGTCGCCCAGCACTGCAACGGTCAGGCGTTCACTCCATAGTCTTTAAGGTCATTTATAGCACTTATGGCTGGCGTTACTAGTAACGCCCTATCTTTATGAACATTGAACCCCTGTAACGGAGGGGAGCTGGGGTCCTGGCGCACTCTATATAAGCCACCCCCTCCTCTGGGACAAGGGTTCGCACCCCCTGTAACATTCACACACATAATCAGTCGACCGCCTCCGGGACCAAGACGTAGGGCTGTTACCTCCTCTGCGAAGGGCCTGAACTCGTAAAACTCATGTGTACAACTCCGCCATAGCTAGGACCTTGACTCCTCATACCTACCCCCACTCTACTGTCAGCCTTAGAACCACGACACCGAATTACCTATTCTTTGACATTCATCACAAGATGAGACGAACTTACGGGCATCCCTGAAGAGAGTAGGCCAATAAAATCGAGACTGCAAGACCTTATGAGCAGTTCTATCTCCAGCATGATGCCCTCCATAAGCCTCGGAGTGACATTTCCGTAGGATTTGTCCCTGTTCATGCTCAGGTACACAACGTCTAATAATACCATCTAATCCTTCTTTATAAAGATGTGGGTCATCCCAAAAGTAATGTCTTAAATCATAGAAGAATTTTTTTGTTTTTGTTGGTATGTAAAGCTAGGTGGCAAATATTTAGCAACAATGTAATTAGCATAGTCAGCATACCAAGGAGTACCATTAGCAACATTTATTGTAGCTAACTGCTCATTAGGAAAGCTATCATCAATAGGTAGTGGGTCATCAAGCCCATTTTCAAGCCTAGACAAGTTATCAGCTACGGGGTTCTCAACTCCTTTTCTATCAATAATATGTAAATCAAATTCTTGTAACAAGAGAACCCAACGAATAAGTCTAGGTTTAGCATCGTTCTTTTCCATAAGATATTTAATAGCAACATGGTCTGTGTGAACAGTTACTTTGGAATTAACAATATAAGGTCTAAATTTATCACAAGAAAACACCACTACTAAGAATTCTTTTTTCAGTAGTAGCATAATTTCTTTGAGCACTGTCTCGAGTTTTACTAGCATAATGAATAACATTCAATTTCTTATCAAATCTGTTCCCTAGAACAACACCAACAGCATAATCACTAGCATCACAAATATTTTCAAAAGGCAAGTTCCAATCAGGTGGTTGAACAATAGGTGAAGTAATTAAGGCTTTCTTGAGTGTTTCAAAGGCTTCAAGACAATCATCATCAAAAACAAATGGAATATCCTTTTGCAAAATACTAGTGAGAGGTCTAGAAATTTTAGAAAAGTCTTTGATAAATCTCCTATAGAAACCAGCATGACCTAGGAAACTATGAATACCTTTGATGTCCTTAGGACATGGCATTTTTTCAATTGCATCAACCTTAGCTTGGTCCACTTCAATACCTCTTTCAGAAATTTTATGACCCAAGACAATGCCTTCATTAACCATAAAGTGGCACTTCTCCCAATTCAAGACAAGATTTGTTTGTTCACATCTCTTCAAAACTCGATCAAGATTGCTTAAACAATCATGAAAAGACTTCCCATAGACGGAGAAGTCATCCATGTAAACCTCAACAATCTTTTCACAAAAGTCAGAGAATATAGCCATCATGCATCTTTGAAAGGTAGCAGGTGCATTACATAAACCAAAAGGCATACGTCTATAAGCATAGGTTCCAAAAGGACAAGTAAAAGTAGTCTTTTCTTGATCAGGTTGAGAAACATGTATTTGTGAAAAGCCAGAATATCCATCAAGGAAGCAAAAGTGTGTGTGCTTAGATAATCATTCAAGCATTTAATCAATAAAAGGCAAAGGGTAATGATCTTTTCTAGTTGCTTTGTTTAATTTTCTAAAATCTATTACCACTCTATAGCCTGTAACAATTCTTTGTGGAATAAGTTCATTCTTATCATTAGGAACAACAGTAATACCTCCTTTCTTAGGGACACAATTAACATGACTTACCCATCTACTATCAGCTTGGGATAGATTATACCTGCTTCTAGAAGTTTTAATATTTCCGTTCTTACCACTTCTTTCATCTTCGGATTTAACCGACGTTGGTGATCAACAACGGGTTTAGCATCAGGTTCCATATTAATTTTGTGCTGACATAGAGTGGGACTAATGCCCTTTAAATCATCAAGAGTATATCCAATAGCAGCCCGGTGCTTCCTTAGAACTTTCACTAATCTTTCTTCTTCATGTTCTGAAAGGTTAGCACTGATAATAACATGATATATCTTCTTTTCATCAAGATAAGCATATTTCAAAGTGTCTGGCAATTGTTTTAATTCAAACACATGATCACCTTTAGGTGGAGGTGGACCTCTAAGAGTTTCAATAGGCAAATTGTGTTTAAGTAGAGGACGTTGTTCAAAGAAATTTTTATCTATTGCATATGTAAATCATTTTCATGGTCTAGCAAATATTGTTCTAAAGGATCAGTAGGTGGCACAGCAATAGAAGCAAGACCAATTAATTCATCCTTACTTGGCAATTCTTTTGCATGAAGATTTCTACTAAACTTGGAAAAATTAAACTCATGAGACTCATCACCAAAGCTAACACCAACAGTTTGTTTCTTACAATCTATCTTAGCATTAACTGTGTTCAAGAAAGGTCTACCAAAGATAATGGGACAGAAGTCATCTTGTGGGGAACCAAGGACAAGAAAATCAGTACGGTATTTTATTTTCCCACACAAGACTTCAACATCTCTAACAATCCCAATTGGTGATATGGTGTCTCTATTAGCAAGTTTAATAGTAACATCTATTTATTCTATCTCAGCGGCTGCTATGTCTTTCATAATTTCTTGATATAAAGTGTAAGGAATAGCACTCACACTAGCACCCATGTCACATAAACCATGATAACACTGATCTCCTATTTTAACTGAAATAACAGGCATGCCAACAATAGGTCTATGTTTATCTTTTCTATCAGGTTAAGCAATTTTAGTAGCTTCTTCACAGAAGTAAATAACATGCCCATCAATATCTTCTTCCAAGAGATCTTTAACCATAGCAATGCTAGGTTCTACTTTAATTTGTTCATCAAGTTTAGGTGTTCTAATATAGCTTTTGTTAACCACAGTTGAAAGCTTAGCATGTTCCTTTATCCTAACAAGGAAAGGTGGTTTTTCAACATGACACCACTAAGGGAATAACAACATACATACTATCAAAATATCGAACACATATCAAGTTCACATGATTACTTGCAACATGATTTCTCCCGTGACCTCAAGAACAGAAGTAACTACTCACAAATGATAAACATATTCATGATCATAGGAGTATTAAATAGCATAATGGATCTGAACATATAATCTTCCACCAAATAAACCATACAGTAATCAACTACAAGATGTAATCAATACTACTAGTCACCCACAAACACCAATCTATAGTTCCGGTAACCAGATTGAATACACGAGATGAACTAGGGTTTGAGATGAAATGGTGTTGTTGAAGATGTTGATGGAGATTTCCCTCCTCAAGATGGGAGAGTTGTTGGTGATGATGATGACGATGATTTCCCCCTCCGGGAGGGAAGTTCCCCCGGCAGAATCGCTCCGCCGGAGGGCAAAAGTGCTCGTGCCCAAGTTCCGCCTCGAGACGGTGGCGCTCCATCCCGAAAGCCTTCTCCTCATTTTTTCTAGGTCAAAATGACTTATGTACCAGAAGATGGGAACCAGAGGTGGGCCGAGGAGGCCACAACCCACCAGGGCGCGCCTGGGGGCCCTGGCGCGCCTCGGGGTCCTGGCGCGCCCAGGTGGGTTGTGCCCACTTGGTGGCCCCCCTCCGGTGGTTATTGGCTCCAATAATTCTCAAATAATCCATAAAAAATCTCTGTGAAGTTTCAGCTTGTTTGGAGTTGTGCAGAATAGGTGGGCTGACGTAGCTTTTTCAGGTCTAGATTTCCAGCTGCCGGAATTCTCCCTCTTGGTGTGTACCTTGCAAATTATTAGAGAAAAAGCATTATAGTTACTCCAAAAAGCATTATTATGGATAAAAACATCATAAATAACAGTAAGAAAACATGATGCAAAATGGACATATCAACTCCTCCAAGCTTAGACCTCGCTTGTCCTCAAGCGAAAACCGAAATCGAAAAACATGTCCACATGCTTTGAGAGAGAGGTGTCGATAAAAACAAAATACGGACATAGAAGCATCATGTTGATTATTATAACAGCAACAAAATTAAGCATAGGACTTTTATCATAGAACTTTTATCATATACTTCTCATGAATAAGTAATAGTTCATCACACAATCGAAGTATAAAGCAAAAACTCTATTAGAAACCAACAAACTATGTTCTCAGTCAACTTTTGCAACTTCAATTCATCATCTTTTCAGGAAGAGTCACGTGTCGGAGCCTTTTATGCAAGTCCACATACTCAACCATCATATAGTCTTCTATGATTGCTAACACTCACCTTGTACCCATGAGCAAAACGTTTCAACCGGACACATAGAAAGATAGGGGCTTATAGTTTCGCCTCCCAACATACTCACCTCAAGGGTGATGTCAACAATTATAACTCATGCTATCTATATTCTACTGGACATATGTGCCTAGATCTTTCCTCACCAAATGATGCTTGCCAAAAGAGAAAATAAAAAGGAATAGAAGGAAAACTTTGACTCTTTGCATAAAAGTAAATACATAAAAGTAAAAGATAGGCCCTTCGCAGAGGGAAGCAGAGGTTGCCATGCGCTTATTTGTTTGCATGCTCAATCCCTTAGTGCAAGAGAACGCCACGTTGTATTGCCCCTTAAGATGACAACCTTTATTATGCAATATGTCGCTTTTATTCTTTGTCATCCAAGTTCGTACAATGCTCAATTTTCTCTTACACTAAATGATCTCACATATTTAGAAGCAATTTTTATTGCCTTATTGCACCGATGACAACTTACTTGAGGGATCTTGCTCAATCCCTAGGTAGGTATGGTGGACACTTGAAAGGATTTGGGTTTAAGGGTTTTTGGATGCACAAGTAGTATCTCTACTTAGTGCGGAATTTTTGGTTAGCAAAGACAGGGGGAAGCACCACATGTTAAAGGATCTATGACAATATGACTTCTATGTGAATATAAACAAACATAAACCATTAAGTTGTCTTCCTTGTCCAACGTCAACTATTTTGGCATATAATATTTTGATGAGGGCTCACAATCACAAAAGATTTCTAAGGTAGTATATTTATATGTGAATCTTCTCTTCCCTTATTAATTCTTTCATGAGTTGCATCATCGACTAATGCTATGTTTGTCAATCTCTAATAAAATTTCCTACTTATACATTTCCTTATGGGGTGCCATCACCTACCATAGGAGTAATATATAACCTTATTCATTTATTTCCTTTCTTTTATTTATTTCCTTTCTCTTCTTCTTTCTTTATTTCTTTTCTTTATTTGCAACATGAAAGTAAAGAAAGCAAAAACTCAAACTAAACTTTATTATATAACTTGCACACGATTACAATGATAGATCACTAAGCAAACTCTCAAAGAAAGGATCGAACTAAACTTTATTTCATCTAAAGCAAAAAGATCGAACTAAGATAAGTAAAAGCAAAAAGATAGTGGGATGATACGATACCGGGCCACCTCCCCCAAGCTTGGTGGAAGCCAAGGGGAGTGCCCATACCCGGTACTCAGTTCTCCTTCGGTGGTGAAGAAGATGGTGGTGGTGATGAAGAAGAAGCCTTGTCCTCAGATTTCCATGGCAGTAGTCCACCATCATAAGAGGAAGAGTGAGTCTCACAGGTCCTGCAACTAGCAGCCAAACTCATACCTTTAAACCTCGCCTCATATTCAAAGACTTGGTTCTGAAGGTCATAGATCTGGCTTTGGAGGAAGTTGATTTGCTTGTTGTAGGTGAAGACGATGTCCTTCATGGGCTTGCCATCCACGTTGAGATCACGGGAGAGGTCTGTGATCATGAGGTGATTTGCATGGAGTCCACGGTCCACCATCCCCTTGCACCGGAAGACATCTTGCTCCAAAGCTTCAAGCCTAGCCTCGACGGTTCCCATCCCCTTGGGGCAGGGCACATCGCGAAGGTGAAGAACCCCCTCATGCATCTCAATGACCTGAGGGTGCTGCACCACCTCCCGCAAATATGGGTTGATGACGTTCTTGAAGAACTTGTCCTTGGAGGAGCTTGAAGCAGCCATGATAGATGGAATCTGACAGAAGACATCAAGGGAAAAGAGAACAGAGGATTTTCTCCGCGATACGGTGGTTAACAGGTTGGGGAAGTATATATAGATTTTTTATCTTGGAGGACAAGCATACTGGAGAAAAAAGGAGTACGGAAGGTGTCCCAGGTGGGCACAACCCACCTGGGCGCGCCACGCGCCCTGGTGTCTTGTGCCCACCAGGGGACGCTTCCTGGAAGTTTCTTTATTTCGAAAATTCTAAAATATTCCAAAACTGACAAAAAATGTTTTTGCGGATTTTTCAGAGTCCGTTTACTTACCGTATCACGTACCTCCTTATTTTCGCGATTCTGGAGTGTTCCGGAAGGACTCTTTTATGTGTTCTTCCGGTGTCAAAGTTTGGATAATATTACTTTCAACATTCATAGGCTTACCTGAGATATAATACTTTATTCGTTGTCCATTCACAACCTTCGGGTTAGTACCTTCGGAATTATTTATTTTGATGGCTCCAGACCGGTAAACCTCCTCGATGACATATGGGCCTTCCCATTTTGAGAGGAGCTTTCCTGCAAAAAATCTAAAACGAGAGTTGTACAAAAGAACATATTCTCCGACTTTAAACTCACGCTTTTGGATTCTTTTGTCATGCCATGTTTTAACCTTTTCTTGGATAACTTTGCATTTTCATATGCTTGGGTTCTCCATTCATCTAATGAGCTTATATCAAATAACCTCTTTTCACCAGCAAGTTTGAAATCATAATTGAGTCCTTTAACTGCCCAATATGCTTTATGTTCTAACTCAAGAGGCAAATGACAAGCTTTCCCATAAACCATTTTATAAGGAGACATACCCATAGGATTTTTATATGCTGTTCTATAAGACCAAAGTGCATCATCTAATTTCTTAAACAAATTCTTCCTGGACCTATTAACAGTCTTTTGCAAAATTCATTTTATTTCTCTATTGGTAAGTTCAACTTGACCACTAGACTGAGGATGATAAGGTGATGCAATTCTATGGTTAGCATCATACTTGGCAAGCATTTTACGGGAAGCACCATGAATAAAGTGTGAACCACCATCAGTCATTAAATATCTAGGGACTCCAAACCTTGGGAAAATAACTTCCTTAAGCATTTTAATAGAGGTGTTGTGATCAGCACTACTGGTTGGAATAGCTTCTACCCATTTAGTAACATAATCAACAACAACCAAAATATGTGTATACCCATTAGAGGAAGGAAAAGGTCCCATGTAATCAAATCCCCAAACATCAAATGATTCAATAGCAAGTGAATAATTCATAGGCATTTCTTGACGCTTACCGATATTACCTATTCTTTGACATTCATCACAAGATGAGACGAACTTACGGGCATCCCTGAAGAGAGTGGGCCAATAAAATCGAGACTGCAATACCTTATGAGCAGTTCTATCTCCAGCATGATGCCCTCCATAAGCCTCGGAGTGACATTTCCGTAAGATTTGTCCCCGTTCATGCTCAGGTACACAACGTCTAATAATACCATCTACTCCTTCTTTATAAAGATGTGGGTCATCCCAAAAGTAATGTCTTAAATCATAGAAGAATTTTTTCTTTTGTTTGTATGTAAAGCTAGGTGGCAAATATTTAGCAACAATGTAATTAGCATAGTCAGCATACCAAGGAGTACCATTAGCAACATTTATTGCAGCTAACTGCTCATCAGGAAAGCTATCATCAATAGGTAGTGGGTCATCAAGCACATTTTCAAGCCTAGACAAGTTATCAGCTACGGGGTTCTCAGCTCCTTTTCTATCAATAATATGTAAATCAAATTCTTGTAACAAGAGAACCCAACGAATAAGTCTAGGTTTAGCATCTTTCTTTTCCATAAGATATTTAATAGCAGCATGGTCTGTGTGAACAGTTACTTTGGAATCAACAATATAAGGTCTAAATTTATCACAAGCAAACACCACTGCTAAGAATTCTTTTTTTAGTAGTAGCATGATTTCTTTGAGCACTGTCTAGAGTTTTACTAGCATAAATGAATAAAATTCAATTTCTTATCAAATCTTTGCCCTAGAATAGCACCAACAACATAATCACTAGCATCACACATAATTTCAAAAGGCAAGTTCCAATCAGGTGGTTGAATAATAGGTGTAGTAATTAAGGTTTTCTTGAGTGTTTAAAAGGCTTCAAGACAATCATCATCAAAAACAAAAGGAATATCCTTTTGCAAAATACTAGTGAGAGGCCTAGAATTTTTAAAAAAGTCTTTGATAAATCTCCTATAGAAACCAGCATGACCTAGGAAACTACGAATACCTTTGATGTCCTTAGGACATGGCATTTTTTCAATTGCATCAACCTTAGCTTGGTCCACTTCAATACCTCTTTCAGAAATTTTATGACCCAAGACAATGCCATCATTAACCATAAAGTGGCACTTCTCCCAATTCAAGACAAGATTTGTGTGTTCACATCTCTGCAAAACTCGATCAAGATTGCTTAAACAATCATCCAAAGACTTCCCATAGATAGAAAAGTCGTCCATGAGAACCTCAACAATCTTTTCACAAAATTCAGAGAATATAGCCATCATGCATCTTTGAAAGGTAGCAGGTGCATTACATAAACCAAAAGGCATACGTCTATAAGCATAGGTTCCAAAAGGACAATCAAAAGTAGTCTTTTCTTGATCAGGTTGAGAAACATGTATTTGTGAAAAGCTAGAATATTGTAACACCCCGGATGTAACTTTCCATATTTGTAACTCCGACTCTTGCCATTTTCGGCTTTGTGTTATGTTATTCCCTCCGTGGTCGGGTTTGTTTTTCGTTTTTGCTTTTTGCTCATGTCATGCATTTCTTATTATGTCATCATGTGCGTTGCTTTTGCATACGTGTTCGTCTCATGCATCCGAGCATTTTCCCCGTTGTCCGTTTTGCAATCCGGCGCTCCTAGCTCCTCCGGTGCACCCCTCTTGTTTTATTTCGTGTGCGGGTGTCAAACTTTCTCGGAATGGACCGAGGCTTGTCAAGTGGTCTTATTATACCACTCGGAGACCACCGGTCAAGTTTCGTTCCATTTGGAGGTCGTTTGGTACTCCAACGGTTAACCGGGCATCCGCAAAGTCCATTTGAGTGTCCAGCAAAAACCCCCCTAAAAACCAGCCCAAAACCCACCAAACTCTCTTCCATGCTCTAGGTCGTTCGATCATGATCGTGTGGGCGAAAACGGCATCTCATTTGGAGCCTCCTAGCTCCCTCTAGCTATAAAAGAGCATCCCCTCCCGTATACGTACGCAGACGAACCCTAGCATTTTCCCTCGCGCCGCGCCGGACGTGTCCGTACGCTGGCCGGACAAAACCGCCGCCGCCTCCAGCCACTCGCGAGCCGCCACCTGTCGCCGCCGGATCCTCCACCGCGCCGGCCCGCCCGGCCCGCCGCGGGCCCTCCCGGCCCATCGCCGCGCCCCCGCACGCCCTCCTCCTCCTCGCCGCACCTGTCCCGTCGCCGGCCGTCCCGCCGCCGCCGTCGCCTCGCCGGCGTGCCCGCCCGCCGCCGCCGCCGCGGCTCCAACCGCCGCCGCCGCCCGCCGCCGCGGCAGCGCCGCCTCCCTCCGGCCGCCGTGCCCCCTCGCCGGCCCTCCCCTCCGGTTTCCCTCGCCGTCGCCTCCGCCTCCCCGCACTCCGGTGGCCGAGCCGGCGAGCCCTCGAGCATCTTCCCCGATCTGGATCCAAACCACTGTGAGCGTCGACTTTCTCGTACCCCTAAAAATTCCAAAGTCCTCAGTATTTTTGCATATGTGCCCCTGTTCATCAGTGTGTAACTTCTTGCATGTAGCTCCGATTCACGCGTGTAATATGTCAAATTGTTCGTCTCGTGATGCTCTACATTTTGTTCAATTGCACCATGTTTATTAGAGGTCATCTTGATGCCCAAATCTCTGTTGCAAGAGGGCTAGTTACTGTTATCTTCTGGTTCTTAGCAGAACTTGGAGATTTGTCATTTTTGTATGTTTAAATCTGTGCATCTGATGGGCATGAGATCTACATGTGTTTTGTTGTATGCCATGCCATATTTCCAAGGGTGTATTCCATGTATTTTTGTGATCTCTGTGGTGACTAGCACAAGCATGCAAAGTAGGCTTCGTAATGTTTCAGATTTCAGGGACTTGGTGATTTCTCTAAGTCTTTGTCTGCTGTTATTTTGTTGCCATGTAAACTTGATGCTACAGAGAGATCCATGCATATTTTGGTGATGTTAATTAAGGATGTTTTGTAGCTATAGTTGTAGTTGATCCATTCCGGCCCTTTTTTGCAATTATGGAGTACCATAGAATGACTCAATATTGCTCTACTTTTGCTATAAAATATTTCTGGCAGATTCTTAACATGATATGCAATTTTGCCAAGCTTAATGTAGTTGATCCATACATGCTATGCTTTTGTTCTTGCCATGGATAGCTTCATAAACATGCCATCTTGCTGTAGGTATGCTAGTTTTGTCATGCGTTGCCTTGTGGTGAGTGCATCAAGCTCACAAACATGCGTTCATATTATAGTTTCTGCCATGCTCTGTTTTCTGCCAAGTCTGGAACCTGATAACGAAACTTGCTATGTTTACATGCTTGCCATCATATCTTCTGATCCTTTTTGGCTTATGGTCTGTAAGGGACTTTTGTCTTATGCATTTAGTAGGATACTTCCATGCCTTGGTTTGCTATGTTAAGTTCCTGTAGTATCTTGATTTCGTGCTCTGAACATTGCTACCTGATGCTGTTTTCTGCCATGTCCAGTAATTTCACTAAGTCTGTGAACCTGTTATCTTTTCCACTTTTGTCATGTTTGTTTGAGCTTGATATGTTGTGATCTAGCCGTAGCTCAGTGTTCATCTTTTGTCAAGCATCTCCTGTAGATTACTGCCATATGCTTTGTTGCTATGTTGGAGTGCTGTAGCATTGTTGCTTGTTGCATTTTAAGTGCTATCATGCTGTTAATCGCAGATTCGTGTCATTCTTGTTTTGCTTGCCATTTGCAAACCGTACATCCGTTTCTGGTGATCTTTATATCGATTTCGACCGAAATCATCTCATTTTTCCAGTGGCATGCTTGGTTTACCAAGTTACTGCCATGTTCATCATTTTCCTTCCGGAGCACGCATATGCATCGCATATCATATCTCGCATATCATACATGTTTTGCATCATATTTCTTGTGCATTTCTCGTGATTGATTGTGGTTCTGTTGCTTGTGTTCTTGTCGTGGGTAGAGCCGGGAGACGAGTTCGTGAACGAGGAACCTGTTGAGTACGCTTACGAGGATCAAGCTTTCGACAACTCTGAGAACCTTGCAGGCAAGATGACCACCCCTCGAAATCACTTCTATCTTTGCTTTGCTAGTTGTTCGCTCTATTACCATGCTGCGCTACCTATCACTTGCTATATCATGTCTCCCATTTTGCCATGTCAGCCTCTAAGCATCCTTTCCTAGCAAACCGTTGTTTGGCTAAGTTACCGCTTTTGCTCAGCCCTTCTTATAGCGTTGCTAGTTGCAGGTGAAGTTGAAGTTTGTTCCATGTCGGAACATGGATATGTTGGGATATCACATTATCTCTTATTTAATTAATGCATCTATATATATTTGGTAAAGGGTGGAAGGCTCGGCCTTATGCCTGGTGTTTTGTTCCACTCTTGCCGCCCTAGTTTCTGTTATACCGGGATTATGTTCCTTGAGTTTGCGTTCCTTACGCGGTCGGGTGATTTATGGGACCCCCTTGACAGTTCGCCTTGAATAAAACTCCTCCAGCAAGGCCCAACTTTGGTTTTACCATTTGCCGCCTAAGCCTTTTCCCCCGGGTTTTCGCGAGTCCGAGGGTCATCTTTATTTTAACCCCCCGGGCCAGTGCTCCTTCGAGTGTTGGTCCGAACCGAGCCGCCTGCGGGGCCACCTCGGGGAAACTCGAGGTCTGGTTTTACTCGTAGCTTGACTTATCCGGTGTGCCCTGAGAACGAGATATGTGCAGCTCCTATCGGGATTTGTCGGCACATTCGGGCGGCTTTGCTGGTCTTGTTTTACCATTGTCGAAATGTCTTGTAGACCGGGATTCCGAGACTGATCGGGTCTTTCCGGGAGAAGGTTTATCCTTCGTTGACCGTGAGAGCTTATGATGGGCTAAGTTGGGACACCCCTGCAGGGTATTATCTTTCGAAAGCCGTGCCCGCGGTTATGAGGCAGATGGGAATTTGTTAATGTCCGGTTGTAGATAACTTGTCACTTGACCCAGTCAAAATACATCAACTGCGTGTGTAGCCGTGATGGTCTCTTCTCGGCGGAGTCCGGGAAGTGAACACGGCTTGAGTTATGTATGACGTAAGTAGGAGTTCAGGATCACTTCTTGGTCATTGCTAGATGACGACCGTTCCGTTGCTTCTCTTCTCGCTCTCATTTGCGCAAGTTAGCCACCATATATGCTTTTGCCGCTGCAGCTCCACCTCATTACACCATCCTTTCCTTTAAGCTTAAATAGTCTTGATCTCGCGGGTGTGAGATTGCTGAGTCCCCGTGACTCACAAATTCTACCAAAACAGTTGCAGGTGCCGACGATGCCAGTGCAGATGATGGGGTCGATCTCAAGTGGGAGTTCGATGAGGAACGTGGTCGTTACTATGTGTCTTTTCCTGATGATCAGTAGTGGTGCCCAGTTGGGACGATCGGGGATCTAGCATTTGGGGTTGTCTTATTTCCATCTGGATCTTGACCGTAGTCGGTCTATATGTTTGTATTTTGGATGATGTATGAATTATATTTATGTATTGTGTGAAGTGGCGATTGTAAGCCAACTCTTTATCCCATTCTTGTTCATTACATGGGATTGTGTGAAGATGACCCTTCTTGCGACAAAACCACTATGCGGTTATGCCTCTAAGTCGTGCCTCGACACGTGGGAGATATAGCCACATCGTGGGCCTTACAAATATCCATCAAGGAAGCAAAAGTGTGTGTGCTTAGATAATCTTTCAAGCATTTAATCAATAAAAGGCAAAGGGTAATGATCTTTTCTAGTTGCTTTGCTTAATTTTCTAAAATCAATTACCACTCTATAGCCTGTAACAATTCTTTGTGGAATAAGTTCATTCTTATCATTAGGAACAACAGTAATACCTCCTTTCTTAGGGACACAATGAACATGACTTACCCATCTACTATCAGCTTGGGATATATTATACCTGCTTCCAGAAGTTTTAATATTTCCGTTCGTACCACTTCTTTCATCTTCGGATTTAACCTGCGCTGGTGATCAACAACGGGTTTAGCATCAGGTTCCATATTAATTTTTTGCTGACATAGAGTGGGACTAATGCCCTTTAAATCATCAAGAGTATATCCAATAGCAGCCCGGTGCTTCCTTAGAACTTTCACTAATCTTTCTTCTTCATGTTCTAAAAGGTTAGCACTGATAATAACAGGATATATCTTCTTTTCATCAAGATAAGCATATTTCAAAGTGTCTGGCAATTGTTTTAATTCAAACACATGATCACCTTTAGGTGGAGGTGGACCTCCAAGAGTTTCAATAGGAAAATTGTGTTTAAGTAGAGGACGTTGTTCAAAGAGAATTTTATCTATTTCATTTCTTTCATGCATATGTAAATCATTTTCATGGTCTAGCAAATATTGTTCTAAAGGATCAGTAGGTGGCACAACAATAGAAGCAAGACCAATTAATTCATCCTTACTTGGCAATTCTTTTTCATGAAGATTTCTACTAAACTTGGAAAAATTAAACTCATGATACTCATCACCAAAGCTAACACCAACAGTTTATTTCTTACAATCTATCTTAGCATTAACTGTGTTCAAGAAAGGTCTACCAAAGATAATGGGACAGAAGTCATCTTGTGGGGAACCAAGGACAAGAAAATCAGTACGGTATTTTATTTTCCCATACAAGACTTCAACATCACTAACAATCCCAATTGGTGATATGGTGTCTCTATTAGCAAGTTTAATAGTAACATCTATTTCTTCTATCTCAGCGGGTGCTATGTCTTTCATAATTTCTTGATATAAAGTGTAAGGAATAGCACTCACACTAGCACCCATGTCACATAAACCATGATAACAGTGATCTCCTATTTTAACTGAAATAACAGGCATGCCAACAACAGGTCTATGTTTATCTTTTCTATCAGGTTAAGCAATTCTAGTAGCTTCTTCATAGAAGTAAATAACATGCCCATCAATATCTTCTTCCAAGAGATCTTTAACCATAGCAATGCTAGGTTCTACTTGAATTTGTTCATCAGGTTTAGGTGTTCTAATATAGCTTTTGTTAACCACAGTAGAAACTTTAGCATGTTCCTTTATCCTAACAGGGAATGGTGGCTTTTCAATATAAGCAGAAGGAACAACTGGATCAACATTATAAAGTATAGTTTCTTCTTTAACTGGTATCGGTTCTTTAATTTCTCTTTTAATAGGTGGGTGATATTTAAACCACTTCACTTTAGGGAGTTCAACATGAGTAGCAAATAATTCACAAAAGGAGGCTACTATCTCAGAGTCAAGTCCATATTTAGTGCTAAACTTTTGAAAAGCATCGGTATCCATAAAAGATTTAACACAATCATACTTAAGTTTAATACCTGACTCTTTACCTTTGTCGAGTTCCCAATCTTCAGAGTTGCATTTAATTCTTTCCAAAATATCCCACCGGAATTCAATAGTTATCTTCATAAAAGAACCAGCACAAGAAGTATCAAGCATGGTTTGATCATTACGAGAAAGCCGAGCATAAAATTTCTGGATAATAATTTCTCTTGAGAGCTCAGATTGGTGCATGAATATAACATTGACTTAAGCCTCCCCCAAGCTAGGGCGATACTTTCTCCTTCACGAGGCCAAAACTTATATATATAATTCCGATCATGATGAACTACATGCATAGGATAATATTTTTGGTGGAACTCCAATTTCAAACGATTCCAATTCCATGATCCAATATCATCGCATAGCCTATACCATGCCAATGCTTTTCCCTTCAAAGATAAAGGGAAAACCTTTTTCATCACCTCATCTCTAGGTAAACCCGCGAGCTTAAACAATCCACAAATTTGTTCTACATGTATCAAGTGCATATCAGGATGTTCTGTTCCATCTCCTGCGTAAGGATTAGCTAGCAGTTGTTCTATCATACCCGAAGGAATTTCATATTCAATATTTTCAGTAGGTGCAGTAGGTTGAGGGGTAACTAATTGTGGTTCCGGACGAGGTGAAGATACCCCGAACAAACCCCTCAAAGGATTGTTTTCCATAGTAACAAGTGACAATAAATTTCAGCACACTATATAAATGTTTCCTTACCAAATTCCACTTACCAAAGGCGCTTCACTCCCCGGCAACGGCGCCAGAAAATAGCCTTGATGACCCACAAGTATAGGGGATCAATTGTAGCTCTTTTCGATAAGTAAGAGTGTCGAACCCAATGAGGAGCAGAAGGAAATGACAAGTAGTTTTCAGTAAGGTAATTTCTGCAAGTGCTGAAATTGTAAGTAGAAGAGTAGTTTGATAGCAAGATAATTTGTAACGAGCAAGTAATGATAATAGTAACAAGTATGCAGCAAGGTAGCCCAATCCTTTTGAGGAAAATGACAGGCCAAAACGGTCTCTTATGATAAGCAAAGCGTTCTTGAGGGTACACGGGAATTTCATCTAGTCACTTTCATCATGTTGGTTTGATTTGTGTTCGGTACTTTGATAATTTGATATGTGGGTGGACTGGTGCTTAGGTGCTGTTCTTACTTGAACAAACCTCCTACTTATGATTAACCCTCCCGCAAGCATCCACAACTACGAGAAAAGTATTAAGAATAAATTCTAACCATAGCATTAAACTCTAGGATCCAATCGGTCCTTTACGGAATAGCGCATAAACTGGGGTTTAAGCTTCTGTCACTCTCGCAACCCATCATCTAATTGTTACTCCACAATGCACTCCCTTAGGCCCAAATATGGTGAAGTGTCATGTAGTCGATGTTCACATGACACCACTAAGGGAATAACAACATACATACTATCAAAATATCGAACACATATCAAGTTCACATGATTACTTGCAACATGTTTTCTCCCGTGACCTCAAGAACAAAAGTAACTACTCACAAATGATAAACACATTCATGATCATAGGAGTATTAAATAGCAAAATGGATCTGAACATATAATCTTCCACCAAATAAACCATACAGTAATCAACTACAAGATGTAATCAACACTACTAGTCACCCACAAGCACCAATCTATAGTTCCGGTAACAAGATTGAATACACGAGATGAACTAGGGTTTGAGATGAGATGGTGCTGTTGAAGATGTTGATGGAGATTGCCCTCCCCAAGATGGGAGAGTTGTTGGTGATGATGATGACGATGATTTCCCCCTCCGGGAGGGAAGTTCCCCCGGCGGAATCGCTTCGCTAGAGGGCAAAAGTTCTCCTGCCCAAGTTTCGCCTCGAGAAGGCGGCGCTCCGTCCCGAAAGCCTTCTCCTTATTTTTTCTAGGTCCAAATGACTTATGTACCAGAAGATGGGCACCGGAGGTTGGCCGAGGAGGCCACAACCCACCAGGGCGCGCTTGGGGGCCCTGGCGCGCCCAAGTGGGTTGTGCCCACCTGGTGGCTTCCCTCTAGTGGTTATTGGCTCCAATAATTCTCAAATAATCCATAAAAAATCTCCGTGAAGTTTCAGCTTGTTTGGAGTTCTGCAGAATAGGTGGCCCGACGTAGCTTTTTCATGTCCAGATTTCCAGCTGCCGGAATTCTCCCTCTTGGTGTGTACCTTGCAAATTATGAGAGAAAAGGCATTAGAATTACTCCAAAAAACATTATTATGGATAAAAACATCATAAATAACAGTAAGAAAACATGATGCAAAATGGACGTATCATTGGATAGTACCCTCGTCGTCGGGCTTGCCCCGTGAAAGTGCAAGTGTCACTTAAATTATATTTTGGTGTGATGACAATATGGTTAGTGGAACTAATATCAGTTGCTAAAGCTTATCTCAGCATATTGGTTCCAAGTTATTCCGGATGGAGGTGTGCGCCCCCCCTAATTCAAAAATATCAAAGGCATGGTTTACCAGCGACTTGAAGGATTCTTTTTTGTTCGATTTGTGTCATAGGAAAACCGCACTACTAAGAGGGGTCATTGTGGATTATGTCATGTGAGAATGCCTTTGTCAAAACTATATACACCAACCTTCCCACTCCTACCACCTTATATCCCATAGTGTGCCAGCTGTGGTATTCAAGAAGTTGCAATAGAAGTTTTCTGGATACCCCGTGCGCACGGGGTCTTTTGACCCCCGTGTGCATGAGGTAGTCAGGAACTTTCTGGGTACCCCGTGCGCATGGGGTTCTGCGTAACTCCCTGGGTACCCCGTGTGCATGTGCATGGGGTGCTGCGTATCTTCCTGGGTACCCCATGTGCATGGGGCTGACTTACCCCGTGCGCACGAGTCCAACGGGCAGAAACGATCACCCAACTAAGAACACTATAAAAGCCCCCCTTATTCTTCCTCCATCCCTAACCCTAATGTCTTGTTGAGCTACACCATTGCTACACCTCATTTTGCTCAATAATCTCAATCCCTCCACCCAAACTTGTTGAAACTTTGAGGTTGGGAGAGCAAGACCCGGTCTACACTTTGACCAAGCCAAATCGTGTTCCCCACAATATTCATCCACCATTGACCTGTTACTCTTGGAGCTTGGTATCCTAGGCGGTTAGAGGGTCCTTCAGAAGCTTCCTTTCTTGTGGTGTGCTCCGGAGAAGTTTGTAAAGGTGTAGTGGTCGCCTTCAAGACCAACCATGAGTGATTCGAGGCTCATCCGTTGGGGGTGACTTGATAGAGATTTCGACGAGCCTTTGGTGGCGTTCCCCAAGCTTTGGCTCCAGCACCGCTCTAAACAGAGAGTAGATCTTCCCCAAGGAAGAGTGAACTTCGGGATAATTTTTGTGTCCTTGCCTCACTTGTGGTTAATCCTTTCCCGCACTTTACTTTGCTTTATATGCTTGTGGGTTTGCTAATTAGTTTGTTGCCTAGCATATTTAGCTTTAAGCTTGCTTGTCATATAGGTTGTGTTCACCTAGTTGCATATCTAGTGAACCCTATTTATCCGCTAAAATTGACAAGAAAGATTAAAATTTGTAGTCTCCTATTCACCCCCTCTAGTCAACCGTATCGATCCTTTCAATTGGTATCAAAGCCTCATCCTCTAATATAAGGTTTTACAACCTTAGAGGGTATGGACGACCTAGGGAATGTCGGAGGTGTCGCACCCCTTGCGGAGGATGGTGAAAACCTACCCCCCGCCGCGGCCGATGCGCTTGTTGCTCCGGTCGTTGCTCCAGTCGCCCCAATTAATCCGGGTGCCCCCTTAACACGGCCGATATTCTTTCAATGTTTGCGTACCTCAAAACCGCCATGTTGAAAGAAGTTCGTTCCTCGATCAAGGAGGAAATTGATGCTCGCTTAAAGCCCTCGACATCCGCATCAAACTCATTTGATCCAAATGCCATTCATGGTGTGGATGATTCGAGAGAACCCCTTGCATCTCCGACTCGCACTCAAGTTGCCAAGTACAATGTCGTGGAACCCTTTTACTCACCCCAACCTTTGCAACACCCTCGCATTAATCCTATTGGGCCTCCGCCCACTTTGAAAGCTAACGCATTTGCTAAGTGGAAGCTAGATATGGAGTCTCACATTTGCTCTACTCAACTATGGTGGATTGTGGTCAATGGATTCAATCCTGAAGACCCGATGAATCTCACCCCAAGAGAAGCAGTTGATGATCAACTCAATGCAACCGCCCACAACATGTTGCGCACCGCGGTGACCGATGACTATAGTGACTCCATTGCTCTTCTCAAGACCTCCAAGGAAAATTGGGATTGCCTTGAGGAGGCCCTCGAAGGTGATGAAGCAATCCGAAGATCTTGATTGGCTTTGCTCAAGCAAGAAGTAAATCTATTGTGAGGAATGAGGGTGAGTCTGCGGAAGATGTATACTGAAGGTTGAAGTCTCTTGTGCTCAACTTAAGGACCTTTGGGTGCACTTGGGCAAATGATGATTTCATTAAGGACAAGTTCATAGATGCTATGGTTCTCATGGAACACACCATGGTGATGATGATACATCAACGCTTGGATTATCACAAGTTGACTGCCACTCAAGTTGTCTCCACTTTCCCAACTCATGTTCTTTTGGAGACCAAGTCCAAGAAGACCTTTCTGATTACTCTACAACCAAGAATTCAATCTTGCTTTGAGGCCAAGAAAGTTGTTAGTCAACCCTCAAGGGACGAAGAAGTGGTTGAAGAGACTTGTGAGGAAGATGTTGACACCTCATGCCCGGGAAATGACTTTGCGGAAGACTTGGCTCTCTTAGTCAAAAAATACTTCGGGAACATGGCAAACAAAGGGAAGAATCTTCAACGAAGATCATTTGGATGAAGAAAATGCTACAATTGTGATAGCCCAAGACACTTTGTGCATGATTGTCCATATGAGAGACGTGAAGACAAGTCCGAGAAGCTTGTGCTCAAGAAGAAGAAGTTAGCCAAGTTCACAAAGAGGAAATATGACAAGGTTCTAGTCCATGAAGAATACATGTCTGGAGAGGAAGATGATGGTGATGATGACCATGTGGGCACGACAGCCATTGCCATGCATGCCACTACCTCCTCCACCACCACCAGCCTCTTCGACTCTCCAAACGAGGACAAGCATTTCACTCATCGGTGCCTTATGGCCAAAGAGGTAAAAAGATAGTCCAATCTCAAAAACTCACCATCTACACTCCCAATGTCTCATGTGAGATAGTGGATGATGAGTGTGAAGAGGGTGTGGATAATGATGAGGAATCCTTGATGGCTTTCATGAAAACTCTTCATGGTGAAGCTCATGCTCGTTTTGGCGATCTCCTTAAGTCACTCACCGAACGCGATGATTTCATTGAGAACGCTGAAAACCTCCTCATGCATAGAGGAAAAAGAGAGAGTCAAACTCCTTGAGCACGAACTACATAAAGAGAGTGTCATGAGAGCATCACTTGAGGAAGCCTTGTCGGGTCATCAAATTGACTTTGCTAAAACCAATGATGCCTTGCAACTTGCTCTTGAGAATAAGGATGCCCTTAATGTTAGGGTTGAAAAGCTTCTAGTTAATCACACGAGACTTATTGAGGAACATGAGTTCCTTGTGACTAGTTCCAAGGTTGTCAAAGGTGACCTCATTGCCCTCACCGAGTCTTAAGCTCATCTTAAAGCTACAACCATTAAGACTCTTACTTCCGTACCTCATATATTGAGTTAAATGATGAATCTTGTACGGCTAACTTTGTTCATGATTGCATTTCTCTCCAAGTGGAGAATAAGAAGTTAAAAGCCCAAATTGTGAAAGGGCTGTGTCATGCATTTAAGTGAGAAAAACCTCAATGACCTCTTGAGCAACCAAAAGGAGTGTGTTGCCAAGGAGGGAATTGGGTTTGACCCCTCATCCAAGAAAAAGAAGAACAAGAAGAAGATTGGCCCTACTCGTACATTTTGGAAATATGCCCTAGAGGCTATAATAAAGTGGTTATTATTATATTTTCTTGTTCATGATAATCGTTTATTATCCATGCTATAATTGTATTGACTGGAAACTCAAATACATGTGTGGATACATAGACAACAACATGTCCCTAGTGAGCCTCTACTGGACTAGCTCATGGATTAAAGTTGGCTATGGTTTCCTAGTCATAGACATGAGTTGTCATTTGATAATGGGATCACATCACTAGGAGAATGATGTGAAGGACAAGACCCAAACTATAAGCGTAGCATATGATCATATCAAGTTTATTGCTATCCTTTTCTGCATGTCAAGTGTCTATTCCTATGACCATGAGATCATGCAACTCACTGACACCGGGGGAGTACCTTGTGTGTATCAAACATCGCAACGTAACTGAGTGACTATAAAGATGCTCTACAGGTATCTCCGAGGGTGTATGTTGAGTTGGCATGGATCAAGACTGGGATTTGTCACTCCATATGACGGAGAGGTATCTCAGGGCCCACCCGGTAATACAACATCACAATGAACTTGCAAGCAATGTGACCAAAGAGTTAGCCACGGGATCTTGTATTACGGAATGTGTAAAGAGACTTGCCAGTAACGAGATTGAACTAGGTATGGAGATACCGACGATCGAATCTCGGGCAAGTAACATATCACCGGACAAAGGGAATTGCATACGGGATTGACTGAATCCTTGACATCGTGATTCAACCGATAAAGATCTTCGTTGAGTATGTAGGAACCAATATGGGCATCTAGGTCCTGCTATTGGTTATTGACGGAGAGGAGTCTCGGTCATGTCTACATATTCCCAAACCTGTAGGGTCGCACGCTTAACGTTTGGTAGCGCTAGGGTAGTATTGAGATATTAATAGTGGAAAGTCCGAAGGTTGTTCGGAGTCCCGGATGGTACCCAGGACATCATGTGGAGCTCTGCAATAGTCCAAAGGTAAAGATTCATATATGGAAAGTTGTTATCGGGGTTCCAGAAAAAGTTTGAGTTTTTTCGGTATTGTGCCGGGATGGTTCTAGAAGGTTCCGAAGTAGGGCCCACCTGCATAGGGGACCCACATTAATGTGAGTATTGGGGAAAGTCCCCACAACCCTGGTCTAGGCGCACCAAGATCCTCCCTTAAAAGGAATAGTATCATATTCAAAAGGGATAAGATCAGGATCCCTAAAAAGGGGGACAGCGACCGGTGGAAAGGAAATGAGAGATTTCCTTCCTCCCCCTTTGGCCAACGACCCTAGGGCCTTGGATTGCAAGACACCAGCCCCCTCCACGCCTATATAAAGGTGGGGAAGCATTGGTGGCAGCCACCCCTTGGACCCTTCCCCGTTACCTCTCCCAACTCCTCCCACGTTTCACCAGTACGAGCTTGGCGATGACCTGCCGGAATTCCGCTGCCACCACCACCACCATACTGTTGTGTTGGTCCCGATCTCATATATCCCCTCTCTCTTGCTTGCTGGATCAAGAAGGAGAGGACGCCGCCCAACCGCACATGTGCTAAACTCGGAGGTGCCGTCCGTTCGGCACTTGATCGAGAGTTCATTGACGGATCGTGATTGGATCGGGAAGACGTTCGACTACATCAATCGTGTTTCTTAACGCTTCCGCTTAGCGATCTACAAGGGTATGTAGATCCAATCTCTCCTCCCATAGATGTTCATCTCCTAGTTTGATCTTGGTGAGCGTAGGAATTTTTTTGTTTCCCATGCAACGTTCCCCAACAGTCCTCCGCAAAAGGTAGTGTTTGTGCAAGAAGGGCACAAGGAGAAGGAGAAGGAAAAATGGGTATTAGGGAATGACATGGTAACTAGGGACAAGGCCATTACCAAGGATTTTTCTGGCGTGAACAGTCCATCTTATGTCGTCATGAGAGGAGATGATGGTCACACATTTGCAAATTTTGTTGGCACTAACTATGATGGCTATGCTTGGACTATTTGGGTTCCTAAGACCCTTGTTGCTAACTCTCTAGGACCCATTGCAAAATGGGGACCTAAAATCAAAGCTTGATTCTTGTAGGACTATATCTCTGGTGGAACACAATGGGTGATCGATAGTGGATGCACCAATCTAGACCGGAGAGAGGGAGATGCTTGTGGAGTTCGTTGATTTGATCAAGGCCTCCATGAACATCTCCTTTGGTGACAATAGCACGGGCAAGGTATAGGGTTTGTGCAAGGTGGTAATCTCTAGTGATTCATCACTTTCGAATGTCATGCTTGTTCAATCCCTTCACTACAATTTACTTTCAACAATTCAATTGGCACGTGCTGGTTATGATTCGCATTTTGGTGAATTTCATGTGACTGTCTTTAAGAGGAGCAACCTCAAAGTGGTCTTTGTTGGGCATGTTGAAGACAACCTTTATGTGGTTGATTTCTCAGAAGAGAAAACTCATCTCATAACATGCCTAATGGGCAAGGCCGACGTGGGGTGGCTATGGCGCCGACGGCTAGCTGATACGTCTCCGTCGTATCTATAATTTTTGATTGTTCCATGCCAATATTATGCAACTTTCATATACTTTTGGCAACATTTTATATTATTTTTGGGACTAACATATTGATCCAGTGCCCAATGCCAGTTCCTGTTTGTTGCATGTTTTATGTTTCACAGAAACCCCATATCAAACGGAATCCAAACGGGATAAAAATGGACGGAGAATATTTTTGGAATATTTGGAAAATATGGGAAGAAGAATCAACGCGAGACGGTGCCCGAGGTGGCCACGAGGCAGGGGGCGCGCCTGCCCCCCTCGTGGGCCACCCGTAAGGCGGTTGCTGCTCTTCTTCGGCCGCAAGAAAGCTAATTTTCGGAGAAAAATCTGGGCGAAGGTTTCAATCCAATCGGAGTTACGGATCTCCATATATTTACAAAACGGTGAAAAGGCAGAACACCAGAGCGCAGAAACAGAGAGAGACAGAGAGACAGATCCAATCTCGGAGGGGCTCTCGCCCCTCCCACGCCATGGGAGCCAAGGACCAGAGGGGAAACCCTTCTCCCATCTAGGGAGGAGGTCAAGGAAGAAGAAGAAGGGGGGCTGTCTCCCCCTTGCTTCCGGTGGCGCCAGAACACCGCCGGGGCCATCATCATCATCACCACGATCTACACCAACACCTCCGCCATCTTCACCAACATCTCCATCACCTTCCCGCATCTATATTCAGCGGTCCACTCTGCCGCAACCCGTTGTACCCTCTACTTGAACATGGTGCTTTATGCTTCATATTATAATCCAATGATGTGTTGCCATCCTATGATGTCTGAGTAGATTTTAGTTGTCCTATTGGTGGTTGATGAATTGCTATGACTGATTTAATTTGCTTGTGGTTATGTTGTTGTCCTTTGGTGCCCATCATATGATCGCGCGCGTGGATCACACCATAGGGTTAGTTGTATGTTGATAGGACTATGTATTGGAGGGCAAGAGTGACATAAGCTTCAACCTGGCATAGAAATTGATGCATACGGGATTGAAGGGGGACCAATATATCTTAATGCTATGGTTGGGTTTTACCTTAATGAACGTTAGTAGTTGCGGATGCTTGCTAATAGTTCCAATCATAAGTGCATAGAATTCCAAGTCAGGGATGACATGCTAGCAGTGGCCTCTCCCACATAAAACTTGCTATCGGTCTAGTAAAGTAGTCAATTGCTTAGGGACAATTTCACAACTCCTACCACCACTTTTCCACACTCGCTATATTTACTTTATTGCTTCTTTATCTAAACAGCCCCTAGTTTATATTTACGCGTTCTTTATTATCTTGCAAACCTATCCTATTACACCTACAAAGTACTTCTAGTTTCATACTTGTTTTAGGTAAAGCGAACGTCAAGCGTGCGTAGAGTTGTATCGGTGGTCAATAGAACTTGAGGGAATATTTGTTCTACCTTTAGCTCCTCGTTGGGTTCGACACTCTTACTTATCGAAAGAGGCTACAATTGATCCCCTATACTTGTGGGTTATTGTTGGGGATATTACCACTGGGCGTAAACCGGCCAGGAGAGGCCGGGTTAACCTCATAAGTAGTTCATCTGTGTCTGAAGCCCATGAAGACAGACGGTGACGCTTCATAAAGGCCGAGGGCCCAAAGCCGGTTTAAGGCCTGTAGACACAAACCGGCATTGATATGTAAACTTGTGTTGTTAGATAGAAGTAGCAGAGACCGAGCCGGACACGATTATGAGCCGACCTCGGAGTCTGTAAACCGACGGGCGTCAACCCATGTATATAAGGGGATGACCCGGCGGCGGTTCAAGGACAACAAACAACAACTCGAGACTCAGGCAAAGCGTATTCGCTCCCTGGTCATCGAAACCCCATCAATTCCATCACAACTAGACATAGGCTTTTACCTTCATCGTAAGGGGCCGAACTAGTATAAAACTCTCTTGCGTCCCTTGTCCGCTTTAACCCCTTTAAGCTAACCCATAGCGATGGCTCCACGACTAAGTCCTTTCTCTAGGACATCTGCCGTGACAAAACCACGACAGTTGGCGCCCACCGTGGGGCTATCGCACGATGGTTTCAAGTTCTTGGAGGGCAACTTCGAAGGACTCAAGGGTTACGCTATGGGCCGGATGACCAAGAGTCATCGCGGCAAGCTCTACATCGACGATGCAGGCTGGGGCCCCGAGGCCGGCTCAATCGAGTACGGGTACCGGGTCCCCTTTGGTGGCATACACGTTTTCATTGGCAAGATCGGCGAACCGGGCCCTGAGCCGGACATCTGCACCGACCTCGTCGAAACGGCTCAGCGTGCGAGATCTGCCCGGGTCAAGCCTGTCATGAAGCGTGCCTTCGTGGGAGTTATCCATGGAGGGGAATCTGAGGATAGATCGGAATCTGGTGGTGAGACCGTCGTTTATTCCGGCGACGAGTCATCGACCGGAGAGACCGAGTCGTTATATCAGTTACAAGATGGCCGGATTGGGGGCTGTTCCGATGGCGACAGTATTCCGGACCCCTTTGATCTGCCAAACCGGGTAGCGATCTTCATGGCCGGCACGCAACCGGTGCTCCACTCTTCGACCGCAGCGGCGATGATTTCCGGATCGGCAGCGGCAGCAGCGGCCGGGGCAGGAGGCCCTGTGCGACCGCCAGCTCAGGTTCTATCTGATTTGTTTGACGCATTGGCAACGCTGATGGCGGAGGTTAACCCGGCGGATCAGGATGCCACAATGCGGAAATCGCGAAAGTGAAAGATCAGATCACCTAGGCCAAAGCGGACTTAGCAGCTGAGGATACCAGGATAGCCGCGGAGCGGGCCGCTTTGGATGCACAAGCTTACCGGATCGTGCTGGACCAGAGTGCGTCAAACGAAGTCCTGAAGAGGAGGCGCCGATCTCGCCTGCCGCCGGTTTATGACGCTAGAGATCTCTTTAACACCCCAGGAGCGGGAACCAGTAATCCACCGGTGGTAAACCGGGTGGAGGCACCTGGAGCGGGGGCGCCGGTTCAGCCACGTTCGGCCGATCTGCCTCGTCAGACCAACGATGTAATACCACATGTCCCCACGCCGCCTGGTCATTACTCTAACACGATGGACAACATTGTCGCTGCCGCTTCACGGCTGACGGCCATCCTGATCGAAGGCGATTCTCCGGCGGCGGTCGAGACGCGTCGGGTTAAGGAGCTCCTTCAGACAGCTTTGGTTCAATAGGAGGCTTATTCGTACAGTCGCGATCAGATTCATTCCACTCCCCGTCCAAGCTGGAGCTACAGCAGACGTATGGATGAACCGGCAGTGTCAAGCAATGCGCGGAACCGTGATCCGCCCCGTGGCAATAACCCTGCGGCTGGTGCTGGTGATGCTCAAGAGGTGGTGGACCGGGCTCGGGCACGCAGAGAGGCCGAGTTAGCGGCGCAGCATGAAGCCCGTCAGCTTACTCCGGTTCGTCCAACCACATCCGTGGAACCAGGAGTTACCTCTAGTTCCTTGGGAGTACCATGTCTTGTCCCAGCGTTGCACAATGTGCGCCTGCCCAAAGATTTCAAGGGCCCGCGCAAGGTGCCGAATTACACCGCCGATTTATCCCCTGAAACATGGGTCGAAAGCTATGAGTTGGCCATGGAGATGCTAGACGTGGATGATGCGGCATGTGTGAAGTACTTCACCATGATGCTAGACGGAACGACCCGCACTTGGCTAAAGAGCTTACCGGCTAATTCTATCAGGTCATGGGCCGAGTTGAGAGCCCGGTTTATTCAGAATTTCAAGGATACATGCAAGCAGCCCATGTCAATTGTGGACTTAGCTGTCTGTGTCCAGGAGGAAGGAGAGTCAACAACCCTTTGGGTGCGCTGGGTTTCGGAGATTTTGCACTCATTGGACCGCATCAACGCTGACACCGCAGTTTTAACATTGGAAGGCAATTGCCGGTTTGAACCCCTGAAGTTGAAGTTGGGACAGCTCAAACGTCATTGTAATGATATGGGAACCCTCATGGCTGCACTAGTGAAGTATGCCGACTCTGATAGTACCAAGGATCCCGAGTCTGATGATGATAAGACAGGGAAGGGAAAGAAGAGCGGCAACGCCAAGGGGCAGCACCCCAACCCGGCGGGTCATGGAAACGGCGGCAAGCGTAAAGCGGACCACGGTTTAGAATTTGTGGCTAACACTAGTACACACGACAAGGGCCAGCGGCGTAAGGGTAAACCGCCCCGGCGCAATGGAATGCCAAATCCCAACCCGGACCGTTTGTCGTATCTGTTGAACCAGCCCTGTCCAAAGCATGGGACGAAGGAGGAACCATCCACACACCTCTGGAAAGATTGTTACATCATGCAAGAGTTCAAAAATTCTGACTCTTTCCGGTATGATCATGGATCAGGAGGCGGTTCAGGCTCTGGCTATCACGGGCCAGGTTATGGCGGAGGAAATTCCGGTTCAGGATTCCATGGCAATCAGGGTGGACATAACAGTCAAGGTAATCAGTGTAATCAAAGTGGCTATTATCATCAGGGCAATCAGCAGCAGCAGTCGGGTTACCAGAGCAACCCAAAGCAGTTGAATAGCGGATATTATCATGTCTTCACCACTAGCCTGGACAAGCGCGATCATAAGCTTCATAAAAGGGCGGTGAATGCCGTTAAACCGGCCGTGCCCCGTTATTTGCGCTGGTCCGGGCAACCTATTGTGTGGAGTAGAGAAGATCATACACCCCGGGTTGACAACCCGGGTCATCTGGCTCTGGTGGTGGCACCTTAGGTGGGAGGTTATAAGTTCACTAAGGTACTCATGGATGGAGGGGGTAGCATCAATATCCTTTATTATGAAACTTTCCGGCGCATGGGGCTAACAGATAAAAATCTTAAACCGTCCAATACGGTGTTTCATGGTGTGGTGCCTGGTAAGTTGGCATATCCTGTTGGTAAGATAGCTCTGGAGGTGGCTTTTGGAGATGAGCATGACTCAAGATCAGAAACCTTGACCTTTGAAGTGGTGAAAATCAGCAGCCCGTATCATGCCCTATTTGGACGGCCAGCTTATGCTAAGTTTATGGCACGGCCTTGTTATGTCTATCTGCAGCTCAAGATGCCGGGTCACAAGGGAACTATAACCGTGCATGGGAGCCGCAAGATTGCTCTGGAGTGTGAAGAAGGTGATGCGGCTTATGCTGAGTCGGTTTGTGCAACAGAAGAGTTGAAGTTTTACAAGCACAATGTTGATCCGGCAGATATGACTTCATTGAAGAAACCAACTACAGAGGATGATTCGACCCTGAAGTTTAAATCGGCTGATGAGACTAAGCTTGTTGACTTCGTACCTGGCGATTCGTCCAAGCAGTTCAGCATCAGCGCTAACTTGGATCCGAAATAGGAAAGCGCGCTCATCGAGTTCATCCGTGAGAATCGGGACATCTTTGCATGGAAGCCTTCTGACATGCCAGGTGTACCAAGAGAACTCGCTGAGTACACTCTCAATGTTGATCCTAAGTATAAACCGGTCAAGCAGTTTCTCCGCCGGTTCAATGAAGAAAGACGCAAAGCTATTGGAGAAGAAGTAGCCAGGCTCTTGGCGGCTGGATTTATCGTTGAAGTATTCCATCCTGAGTGGTTGGCTAATCCGGTGCTGGTCCTCAAGAAGAATGGCACTTGGCGTATGTGTGTGGACTACACAGATCTCAACAAAGCTTGTCCAGCAGATCCTTTTGCCCTTCCCCGTATTGATCAAATTATTGATGCTACGGCGGGTTGCGAGCGTTTAAGCTTTTTGGATGCATACTCTGGTTATCATCAGATCAAAATGGCAGTTAAGGACCAGGAGAAGACAGCCTTCATAACTCCCTTTGGAGCCTTCTGCTATGTGTCCATGCCCTTTGGGCTCAAGAGTGCCCAGGCGACTTATCAAAGGTGTGTGCAGAATTGTCTGCATAAACAGATCGGCCGCAATGTTCACGCCTATGTGGATGATATTGTGGTAAAATCAAGGAAGAAGGAAACATTGATTGATGACTTGAAGGAAACCTTTGATAACCTGCGGGTTTATAAAATGATGCTTAATCCGGCCAAGTGTGTCTTTGGTGTACCTGCAGGCAAACTCTTGGGTTTTTTGGTGTCTAACAGGGGCATTGAAGCTAATCCGGAAAAGATCAAAGCCATCACCTCCTTGGCTAAACCGAAGTGTATCAATGATGTTCAACGCCTGGCAGGCCGGATTGCCGCGTTGAGCCGGTTTGTCAGTCGCCTTGGCGAGAAGGCCATCCCTTTGTATCAGATGCTGAAGAAAACGGATAACTTCGTCTGGAGTGACGCTGCTAATGAAGCATTTGAGGATTTAAAGCGACAACTAGCTAATCCGCCGATTCTCGCTGCTCCGGTTGACAAAGAACCATTGTTGCTATATGTGGCAGCTAATGCTCGGGCTGTTAGTGTGGCTATTGTGGTGGAGCGCAAGAGGCAGGAAAGGAATATCCGGTTCAGCGGCCGGTTTACTATATCAGTGAGGTACTTATTGAGTCCAAGCAGAGGTACCCGCATTGGCAAAAATTGGTGTATGGGGTTTTCATGGCAAGCCGGAAGCTTAAGCAGTATTTCCAAGGTCATCCCATCACGGTGGTCAGCTCTGCTCCTTTGGGAGATATAATCCAGAACAGGGAAGCAACCGGCCGGATTGCTAAGTGGGCTATCGAGCTCGGGCCTCACGGGTTGAAATACATGCCCCGAACGGCGATCAAATCTCAGGCACTTGTGGATTTCATCAATGATTGGACAGAGTTACAAGCGCCAGAAGAGAAGCCGGATCATACTTATTGGACTATTCATTTTGATGGGTCCATGCAATTGGAGGGCTCGGGGGCTGGAGTCGTATTAACTTCCCCATGAGGTGATAAGTTTTGTTATGTTCTCCGTTTAATGTTCCCTTGCACTAACAATGCAGCTGAATATGAGGCTTTACTCCATGGTCTTCGGATGGCTAAGGAGATGAACTTAAGCCGAGTTAAGTGCTTCGGTGACTCGGATCTGGTGGCTCAACAAGTGTCCGGCACTTGGGATTCCAAGGACCCACTCATGGCAGCATATCGTCGTGAGGTGGATATTGTTGCAGGTCACTTTAAAGGTTATCAGGTGGATCATGTGGACCGGCGGAAGAATGAAGCGGCGGACGCTTTAAGCCGCCTGGGTTCCCAACGTAAACCGGTTCCACCTAATGTCTTCCTGGATGTTTTGCATAATCCGTCCGTCAAGCTCCCTGGTGAAGAGGATTTGGCTGTTCCTGATCCGGAGGCCCAGTTGGTGGCGGCTCTTCATGTTATCCCGGATTGGACGGTTCCATATCTGGCGTATATAAACCGGGGCGAGTTACCAGAGGATGAAACTTTGGCCAGGCAGATAACCCGGCGGTCCAAGTCCATGACTATTATCAATGGAGAGTTACATCATTGCAGTGTGACAGGGGCGTTTCAACGCTGTGTGTCTCCTGAGGAAGGCCGTGAAATTTTGCGTGAGATCCACGAAGGAGATTGTGGTCACCACGCCGGTTCAAAATCTTTGGTGGCCAAGGCGTTTCGTCACGGTTTCTATTGGTTGACAGCTCATGCTGATGCCGAGGACTTGGTCAAAAGATGTGATGGTTGTCAGAAATTCTCAAGGCGCGCTCATGTACCAGCTCAAGAATTGAGGATGATTCCAATCACCTGGCCGTTTGCAACTTGGGGGCTGGATATGGTTGGGCCTTTCAAGAGGTCCAAGGACAAGAAGACCCACCTTTTGGTGGCGGTTGATAAGTTCACGAAGTGGGTGGAGGCAGAGCCAGTTAGTAAGTGTGACGCAGCCACGGCGGTTCAATTCATCAAAAAGGTGATCTTCCGGTTTGGCTTTCCACACAGCATTATAACAGACAATGGTACCAATCTGTCAAAGGGTGCCATGAAGGAGTTCTGTCAACGTGAGCACATCCGGCTTGACGTGTCATCAGTGGCTCACCCCCAGTCCAATGGTCAAGCGGAGAGGGCCAATCAAGAGATCTTGAGAGGCATCAAACCCCGGCTTATGGTTCCTTTGCAACGGACGCCGGGTTGTTGGGTTGAGGAGCTACCTTCAGTGTTATGGAGCATCAATACCACACCCAACAGATCGACAGGATACACACCGTTCTTCATGGTTTATGGAGCGGAAGCGGTTCTTCCTAGTGACATCCGTCATGACTCACCTCGTGTAGCGGCATACGTTGAAGCTGACAACGAGAAGGCACGGCAGGAAGCTCTTGACCTGTTAGGTGAAGAACGTGACATAGCAGCAGCCCGTTCGACGATTTATCAGCAAGATCTGCATCGTTATCACAGCCGCTGGGTTAGAACCAGAACCTTTGAAGAAGGCGATTTGGTGCTTCGGATCATCCAGGATCAGACGGATATGCACAAGCTATCCCCCCTTGGGAAGGACCCTTTGTGGTTAGCAAGAATCTACACAACGGGTCGTACTACCTAATCGATGTTCGAGAGCGCAAAGACTCACGTAAATCGGAGGAGGAGACTAACCGGCCATGGAATATTGCTCATCTTCGGCCTTACTATACTTGAGCTATAGGCTCTACTTATGTACATATTATGACAATGTATATATTATGATCAATACAATAAATCGGAACCTCAGCTAAGGCGGGGTATCTTTTGTTTTTCTTACATCATGTGTGGTTACATGGAGCTTGCAAAGCGGCGTCCGGTTTACCCCTTGATTTGGCTTCTCAAAGCTTCATATTAGATCACTTGGGGGCTTGGTCGTATCCGAACCATAGCCACGCCTCTTGATCGGCGCAATGCCACAGCATCACTTGGGGGCTTGGTCGTATCCGAACCATAGCCACGCCTCTTGATCGGCGTAATGCCACATCATCACTTGGGGGCTTGGTCGAACCCGAAACATAGCCACGCCTCTTGATCGGCGTAATGCCACAGCATCACTTGGGGGCTTGGTCGAACCCGAACCATAGCAACGCCTCTTGATCGGCGTAATGCCACAGCATCACTCGGGGGCTTGGTCAAACCCGAACCATAGCAACACCTCTTGATCAAATTTGGGGCCTGGCAGCCCGTGAAAAGCCTCGACTACAGCGGTTTTATTTGCCTTTTGCTAAGTTTCTTTTTCGTTTGCTAAGATTTGTGATGTTTTCAAACCGGTGTTTATCAACCCGGTTAGGCTGTCAACTACAAGTTGTCAGTACATTATCAAGTTATAATCCGGAGACTATCAGCCCAGTCTGGTTTTGACTCATAGTCACCAGTATGGAATAAACCGGTGTTTATCACAACCCAGAACGGTTTTATTGTAAACCGACATTGTATAACAGGAGATACTTTTACTCCGGATTAGGGTTATTACCCTCATTACAAGGTTGGTCAGCCAACACTATGCCTAAAGATCACAGGTATCATATATTTCCATATTTGGTTATCTTTTGCAACCTTGGTCCTATATATAGTTGGGTATCATGACCCGCCCGGTGGTAAACCGCCAGGGTGCTTTAAGCTTCTTATCTGCAGGAGCAGCTTGAATAAATAGCTATGGCTTATCAACATCATATCTTAAGCATGGCGGCTTAACACGCATCAGTTGCAGATAAATATGCACGAAGGCATAATAGACCAAGTGTTTTAACTTGCCTATTACAAGGCGTTTTCAGTGCCCAAAGGAGTAATTGTCTCAATAAGCATTACTGCAAAAGAAAAACTAAACCGGCCCCTGGATTATGATTGCTTATCAGCTTGACCTGACGGCCGCGGATCATCTTGCACCAGTTCATCTTCTTCGTCTCTACCCAGCGGCTGGAAGTCAACAGTTGTCCAGTCGATCCCAGTAAAAGCTTGGAACACAGCTCCGTCGCTTATAAGGGTTGACGATTCAATATCAGAGGCATAAGTGTGCTTTGGGATTGGAGGGATCAGATTTTGCGCTTCTGGAATTGGCGCCGCAACCCGTCTGTTCTTTTCATCATAGCTTGCCTGATAGTGTGAGAGATCAACTTCTTTAGCCAATTGACAAGCCAGTGGACGTACTTCCCGTTTTATGGCGCGGAGATCCTCCTGGCCAAATTCTGATCCATCTTCTTTTAAGCTTGGGAAGCCTTTAGCCACGTCCACCGGATCAAGGTCAGGCACCCACGCCTTTGCCCGGGTTAGAGCGGTCAGAGCGCCAGCCCTTGCAGCAGACCTCTTTAGCTCTTCTACCCGGGCAGGCAGCATAGATAGCCTGTCTAAGGTATCCTTGATTGAAGTCGAGGGGCGGCTTATTGTGAGAAGGGTGCAGATAATTCGTTGAGCGCCGGTATACAGTTGTTCTATCAGCGTGTAGGCAGCCTTCAGCTTCTTCTGAACATCAGAGTCCAGATGACTAATGCGAGTTCCTGCATCATTGCAAACATCAGTAAACCGGCAACGCATGGGAAAATATGTTGACAGTATTAAGGACAAGATGCTTACCAAACACAGCAGCGGTCATCGCATCTACTTGCCGCTTTACCCCAGTCAGCTCGTCTACCACCGGTTTGAGAGCTGCTTCTGCATCTTCAGCTCTTTTCCGCAAAGCGGATTTCTCTGTGTTCCAATCCGCCCGCTCCTTGGTAAAGCTTTCCTTTAGCTTTTCCATAGCGGCTAAGGCGCTTGTCAGCTCATCTTTTGCTTTGGAAGTTTTGGCCTGTTGGGACTTGATGTTCTCTTGCAGGTCAGCGGTTTGGCTTCCCGTCTTGCTCAGTTCAGCCTATAAAGAGACAGATACATAATGAGTTGACAATACATATTTGAAGTACCAAGCCCTTAGTACTTGGGGCTAATGCATATTTGCTTTTACTCAGAAATTTTTACAAGTCCCAAGCACAATACAAGTATTAAGCTTGGCACTTGGGGGCTAATGTGTGTTTGCTCAAAAAACTATTGATATGGGAATTCTTCTACAGTCCCGGTTCATCTTTATAAAGTTAAACCAGCCCTTGGGGACTATACCGGCGAAAGAGCAGTATGGCAAATTTTAAGGAACCGGTTCATCTTAATAAGGTAATCCGGTCCCTGGAGGCTAAATATGCAAAGTTAAGTTATGACAAAAGTCCCGGTTTAGATTGGTATCATAAACTGTCACTTGGGGGCTACTAGGAGTTGATAAACTGCAATTGGACAAAGGAGAAAAACAGTAGTTACCTCATATCGCTCCTTCATCAAGTTTACCAAACTAGCTTCATAGTCACGGCTGGTATACAGACAGTTCAAGAAGCCAGAGTGAATATCTTGAACATTGAGGTGGGCGAAGCTTGATAAATCGGCATTCCATTTGCCCGATAGCAGAGAGATCATCCTTGGCAGTATGCTTTGACAAAGCTACAGGATTGCCAGGAGTGGTGTGGCCAGTGCCAGTAATCATAACATCATCATCTTGTTCATCAGCAGCTTTCACCAGAGTTGGCGGTTTATCAGTGTCTTTAGCTCGACTGACCGGTTTGTCACCAGTTCGGACAGGGCTGGCTGGCCGGTCTGGATGACTTGTAGTATCAACTTGCACTTGTTCAGCAAGGAAATCATGGTCTTGAAGCGGCGGATCATGAAGCATGGCGTCAGCGTCGGTTTCTTCCAGATCTAGAGTTGTTTCCCGTTCAGCAGCTACATTATCATCAGCCGGTTTGTTCAACCAAGCTTTCTTCCTGGGTCTTGGCTTGGCGCTGCGAAAAGATAGACATAAGGATCAGTACAGTGTGAAAAGATAACATATCAAGAATAAAGACATGTGCATAACTCACCCAGGAACTGTTTTGAGGGGTGGAAGCTGTGTGGCCGAGGACTCGCCAGAGGATGAGTGAGAAGTACCCTGATAATTTGAAACAGATGGGTTAAGAGGCTGGCGAAAACAACCTGCTTTTGGGCATGAAGTATCAATGGGATAAGAGACCTCTGATCGGCGTTTCCGAACCGGACTGTTCGGTAAACCAGCGGAGGTAACTACCTAGCCGCTGTGCCGGGTTTTACGGCGAGCTTCGTGCTGCTGCGTCTTCAAAAGAAAGTTTGGGTCCAAGTAAGAAGGAGGGTGAGAAAATTTTACTTTCTGGTTTGCTTGACGGATTTTTGATGTTGGCAGAGGATCTGAGTCGGAGGAAAGAATAGTTACCTCTACGTCCTCAGCGTGACTGCCTTCAGCGTCGTCCTGATAATAATCATTGTCAATGAGATGTACGAAAAATAAACCAAGAGAGTCAATTTCTACCTCTGGTTCTGGATTACGCACATCGTCATCAGCTGGTAGATCGGAGGATGCAGTGGTCCTTCTCTTGGCAGTTTTCTTAACAACCTTGGTCTTTGGACGAACTGGCTTGACCGGTTTGTCTTGCGGCTTTGCCGGTTTGTCTTGTGATGGTGTCTTGTTCCAGAACGGATCATCACCCTATCAGAAAATAATCACACTTTCAGAGAATATTTGGACAGAAGCAAATTCAGATACAAAGGATTGTATGATTCTTACAACTGGTGGTTTGTTGAAGGTGCAGAAAGGGAGTAGTCCGGTTTGGGCACAGACAGCCTCCGGTTCGTTCAGTATTTTCTTTATAGCCTTAGTGACTTCTTCATCTGTAAGCTGAATATCAATGTGCCGTTGAGCATCCTTCAAACTCCCTGTGTACTCACACATCAAACCGGGGCACCGGCTTAAGGGCAGAATGCTCCAGCTTATCCAGCAACGAGCAAGATCAACTCCTGTCAAACCGTTCGCCATGAAGGCTCTAAGCTTTGATAATTGGGGAGCATAGTTGGCCCGTTCTCTTGTTGTCAACCTCTGAGGAAAAGGATGTGTGTTGCTAAGGCGTTCAGGGTGGTAACCTGGCAAAGGATTCTCATCAGATGGAGATGTATCCATGCAGTAAAACCAAGTCTGGTTCCACTCTTTGGGGTGACTGTGGAGTTTGGGATGAGGGAAGGTGACTTCCTTCCTTTTCTGAACCGCCATTCCGCCCAGTTCCGTATTGGGTCCATCTGAGAACTCTGTGCGACGGTTTAGGTGAAAGAAATCCCGAAATAGTTCGACTGAAGGTTCCTCGTGCAGATATACCTCACAAAAGACTTGGAAGTGGCAGATGTAGGTTACAGAGTTAGGACCAATGTCTTGAGGGCGCAGTTGAAAACTAGCCAGTACATCCCGGAAATTTTTTGAACCGGGAGGGCTAAAACCTCGTCCGAGATGATCAGCAAAAACGACTACCTCTCCGTCCTTGGGTGTAGGAGGATTTTGCGGGCCAGGGACCCTCCAGTGGATGACGTCTTGGCTAAAGCGCCCGTTTTAACAAGGTTGCTTAACTGTTCCTCGGTTACTAGAGAGGGAGCCAATAGCACTCATAGACTTGCTTAGCCATGACAAGGAAAATCTGAAACATGATTATTACTGGTTTAAGATTTATAGTGGACAACTATACAGCGGTATGAGGATACTAGCATATTGGTAAATCGGATTTGGTTATTCATAAACCGGAGTCTGGCAATGGAACGGTGTAATGCATTGGCGGTTCAACAGGGGACTAATGGTATCTACCGGGTCATCATTTTTTCTGTGAAGTTAAACCGGCCAATCTGGTATTGAAAGTGTGTAAGAGAAGGAAGAAACAAATTTCACATCTTGCTATGGTAATTTCAGATCTACCGCGCATAGGAAAAACAAAATATATTCTGACCTAAATTCCAGCGTACTAAAAGTTCACCAAGATGAGATGAGTTGGATATCAAATAGGTGCTGAAATTGCTAAAGCGTGAGATCTATGTGGTTTAAACTACTACCGCACGAGACCTATGTGGTTTTTGGATCTAATCCATGGATATAAATAAGGGAAAAGAAGGGCGGCGACAAACACTGATGAACGACAGAAACCCTAAGTGCAGATCTATGGAAAGAGAAAGGGGAGACTTACAGAGGCTGTTGAGCAGCGGCGGCGCGCGGAGGAGCTCTGGTACGTTCAGGTCGATGCAGCGGCCAAGGTTGGTGCAGCAGTCGAAGGTTGATGGCGGTGGCCGAGGTCGAAGGGTCGAGCGTTGCGAGGATGACGATGAAGTGAAGAGGCACGAGGGGGAAAATGGAAAGACCCCCTGGCCCTATTTATAAGGAGATAAGCGACAGACGCGAAAATCGAGGAGCCGAGTTTTTGGATATGAGGCGATGTTGTCGCCTCCATTGTCGGAGGCTCGTTAATGATAGGTGACGTCACGGCAGTTTACCAAGATCCTAGAAGATGATGTCATGGCGGTTTACAAGATTGTGTGAAGATGTTGAAGAAGAAATCTTCTTAAGTATTGAGGATTGACATGAACCAGTTCAAATCAATCTGGGGCCTAATGTTGGGGATATTACCACTGGGCATAAACCGGCCAGGAGAGGCCGGGTTAACCTCATAAGTAGTTCATCTGTATCTGAAGCCCATGAAGACAGACGGTGACGCTTCATAAAGGCCCAGGGCCCAAAGCCGGTTTAAGGCATGTAGACACAAACCGACATTGATATGTAAACTTGTGTTGTAAGATAGAAGTAGCAGAGACCGAGCCGGACACGATTATGAGCCGACCTCGGAGTCTGTAAATCGACAGGCGTCAACCCATGTATATAAGGGGACGACCCGGCGGCGGTTCAAGGACAACAAACAACAACTCGAGACTCAGGCAAAGCGTATTCGCTCCCTGGTCATCGAAACCCCATCAATTCCATCACAACTAGACATAGGCTTTTACCTTCATCGTAAGGGGCCGAACTAGTATAAACTCTCTTGCGTCCCTTGTCCGCTTTAACCCCTTTAAGCTAACCCGTAGCGATGGCTCCATGACTAAGTCCTTTCTCTAGGACATCTGCCGTGACAAAAGCACGACAGTTATCAAGACCTTTTTTTGGCGCCGTTGCCGGGGAGTCATAGAGTGGGGTGAATATTGTCGTGTGTGCTTTTTTGCTTTATCACTAAGTAATTTTTATTTGTTGTTCTTAGTTGTTCTCTATCTTTAGTTATGGATATGCAACACGAAATACCAAAAAAATTAGGTGTACTTGCTGCTCATGGAGATGGGGAACCTCCTAAAACCCTCGATGCTCGTTATCTGATAGATATTATGTACTACTTTGATAATCCTGAGAAAACCCCATTCAATTTGGTAATGGGAGACATGTTGGATCAACGTGAATACTTTAGGGATTATCGCTTGACTCAAAAAGGGAAAATATTATGGGATCAAATTTATATGTTGAAGTGGTATGCTAGGCAACTATGCTTGAGATATGATTATACTTGTTGCTCTAGGATGAAGTCTCCACACCTTCCCTTTTCATGCAAATTTAATGATAATGAAACCTTGGCTTCTTATGCTAAAGGTATATATGATTACTATGATGTGGAACAAACAGAAGAATTCGTTACTTTTATGGGTGCTTATGAGATTGAATCTTTGTTTAAAACATGTGAAAATCTTGATGATGCTGTTTACAGATCTGAAAATTTTGCTATACTTAAATATTGTTATGAGAATTATGAATACAATTCCGATATTGATGCATTTATTGAGAAAGTCTCCGTTGTCCAAGAAGAGACTAATATTTTGCACGAGTCGATGGAAGAAGAAATTAATGAAACTGTGAGCTAATTGGATGAAAAAGATGACGAGGAGAGCGAAGAACAAAAGGAGGAATAGCGGATTAGCTACCCGTGCCCACCTTCTAATGAGAGTAACTCTTCAACTCATACATTGTTTAATTTCCCTTCGTGCTTATCGAAGGATGATTGCTATGATGATTGTTATGATCCCGTTGATTCTTTTGAAATACCCCTTTTTGATGATGCTTGCTATGCTTGTGGCCAAGATGCCAATATGAATTATGCTTATGGAGATGAACTTGCTATAGTTCCTTATGTTAAACATGAAATTGTTGCTATTGCACCCACACATGATAGTCCTATTATCTTTTTGAATTCTCCAAACTACACTATATCAGAGAAGTTTGTGCTTATTAAGGATTATATTGATGGGTTGCGTTTTACTACTACACATGATGATTTTGATAGACATAATATGCATGTGCTTGCTGCTCCTGCTTGCAATTATTATGAGTGAGGAACTATATCTCTACCTCTCTATGTTTCCAATATGATAAAATAGCAAGAAACTGTTTATACTATGCATTGGCCTTTACTTGGTGTGCATGAATTGTTCTTTTATGACATGCCGATGCATAGGAAGAGAGTTAGACTTTGTTGTTGCATGATATATGTTACTTTGTGCTCACTACTAAATTACACATCATTGTTAATTAAAATTGGCTTTGATATACCTTGGGATCCGGGTGGATCCATTACTTGAGCACTATATGCCTAGCTTAATGGCTTTAAAGAAAGCGCTGCCAAGGAGACAACCCAGAAGTTTTAGAGAGTCATTTATTTCTGTTGAGTGCTTTTATATACTTTAAAAACAAAAAATAAATAAATAGGGGAACACAAGACTTTTCAAAAAGGAAAGTGAAAGTGAGAGAGACAAGCATTGTTGAAGTGGGAGAGCTCCTTGAACGTTGTTCATGCTCACGGAAACTTTGTGAATCCTAATTACAGAAACTTTTCATCAAAAATAATTATCCCCTTGTATAATTCCGTTGTATTATAAAAATAATGTGCCAAGGTTTGCCTTTAGGATGTTTACAATGCTTGTTGGTTTGTACGGTGCGGGGCAGAAACTTTGGCTGTAGTGCGCGATTTTTATTTTTTTACTGGACGTCAAACGGTTCTGGTTCTTTTTGCACTGTCTTTCTATACAATTTTTTTTATTTTTCCTAGTTTTGGCAGAATTTTTCAAGTATCAGAAGTATGGTGAATATTCAGATTGTTACAGACTGTCTTGTTTAAGACAAATTCCATTTTTGATGCATAGTTTGCTTGTTTAGATGAAACTATCAATTTCTATCAGTGGATTAAGCCATGGAAAAGTTATATTACAGTAGCTACAATGCAAAAACAAAATATGAATTGGTTTGCAACAGTACTTAGAGTAGTGATTTGCTTTACTATACTAACGGATCTTACCGAGTTTTCTGTTGAAGTTTTGTGTGGATGAAGTGTTCGATGATCGAGAAGGTCTCGATGTGAGAAAAAGGAAGAGAGGCAAGAGCTCAAGCTTGGGGATGCTCGAGGCACCCCAAGTAAATATTCAAGGAGACTCAAGCGTCTAAGCTTGGGGATGCCCCAGAAGGCATACCCTCTTTCTTCAACAAGTATCGGTATGTTTTCGGATTCGTTTCGTTCATGCGATATGTGCAATCTTGGAGCGTCTTTTGCACTTAGTTTTCATTTTTCTTTTATGCACCATGCTGGTATGAGATAGCCCTTGGTTTATTTATAGAATGCTCATTGCACTTCACTTAAATCTTTTGAGTATGGCTTTGCTTCATGTGCTTCGCTTATATCATTTGAAGTTTGGATTGCCTGTTTCTCTTCACATAGAAAACCGCCATTTGTAGAATGCTCTTTTGCTTCACTTATATTTGTTAGAACATGGGCATATATTTTGTAGAAAGAATTAAGCTCTCTTGCTTCTCTTATATCTATTTAGAGAGATGACAGGAATTGGTCATTCACATGGTTAGTCATAAAATCCTACATAAAACTTGTAGATCGCTGAATATGATATGTTTGATTCCTTGCAATAGTTTTGCGATATAAAGATGGTGATATTAGATTCATGCTAGGGCGTAGTTGCGGATTGTAGAAATACTTGTGTTGGAGTTTTTGATTCCCATAGCATGCACGTATGGTGAACCGTTATGTAACGAAGTCGGAGCATGAGGTATTCATTGATTGTCTTCCTTATGAGTGGCGGTCAGGGACGAGAGATGGTCTTTTCCTACCAATCTATCCCCCTAGGCGCATGAGCATAGTACTTTTTTTCGATGACTAATAGAATTTTGCAATAAGTATGTGAGTTCTTTATGACTAATGTTGAGTCCATGGATTATATGCACTCTCACCCTTCCATCATTGCTAGCCTCTTCGGTACTGTGCATTGCCCTTTCTCACCTCGAGAGTTGGTGCAAACTTCGCCGGTGCATCCAAACCCTGTGATACGATACGCTCTATCACACATAAGCCTCCTTATATCTCCCCCAAAACAGCCACCATACCTACATATCATGGCATTTCCTTAGCTATTCCGAGATATATTGCCATGCAACTTCCATCATCATCATATACATGACTTGAGCATTCATTGTCATATTGCTTTCAATGATCGTAAGATAGCTAGCATGATGTTTTCATGGCTTGTCCATTTTTTGATGTCATTGCTATGCTAGATCATTGCACATCCCGGTACACCGCCGGAGGCATTCATATAGTCATATCTTTGTTCTAGTATCGAGTTGTAACAATGAGTTGTAAGTAAATAAAAGTGTGATGATCATCATTATTAGAGCATTGCCCCAGTGAGGAAAGGATTATGGAGACTATGATTCTCCCACAAGTCGGGATGAGACTCCGGACTTTATGAAAAATAAAAGAGGCCAAAGAAGCCCAAATAAAAAAAAGAGGCCAAAGAAGCCCACCAAAAAAATAAAAAATGAGAGAAAATAAAAAAAATGAGAGAAAAAGAGAGAAGGGGCAATGCTACTATCCTTTTACCACACTTGTGCTTCAAAGTAGCACCATGTTCTTCATAGAGAGAGTCTCCTATGCTTTCACTTTCATGTACTAGTGGGAATTTTCATTATAGAACTTGGCTTGTATATTCTGATGATGGGCTTCCTCAAATGCCTGAGGTCTTCATGAGCAAGCAAGTTGGATGCACGCCCACTTAGTTTCAGTTTGAGCTTTCATACACTTATAGCTCTAGTGCATCCGTTGCATGGCAATCCCTACTCCTCACATTGACATCAATTGATGGGCGTCTCCATAGCCCGTTGATTAGCCGCGTCGATATGAGACTTTCTCCTTTTTTGTCTTCTCCACATAACCCCCACCATCATATTCTATTCCACCCATAGTGCTATATCCATGGCTCACGCTAATGTATTGCGTGAAAGTTGAAAAGGTTTGAGAACGTCAAAAGTATGAAACAATTGCTTGGTTTGTCATCGGGGTTGTGCATGATTTGAATATTTTGTGTTATGAAGATGGAGCATAGCCAGACTATATGATTTTGCAGGGATAACTTTCTTTGGCCATGTTGTTTTGAAAAGACATGATTGCTTTATTAGTAGGCTCGAAGTATTATTGTTTTTATGTCAAATGATAGGCTATTGCTTTGAATCACTCGTGTCTTAATATTCATGCCATGATTAGATTACATGATCAAGATTATGCTAGGTAGCATTCCACATCAAAAATTATCTTTTTATCATTTACCTACTCGAGGACGAGCAGGAATTAAGCTTGGGGATGCTGATACGTCTCCGTCGTATCTATAATTTTTGATTGTTCCATGCCAATATTATGCAACTTTCGTATACTTTTGGCAACCTTTTATATTATTTTTGGGACTAACAAATTGATCTAGTGCCCAGTGCCAGTTCCTGTTTGTTGCATGTTTTATGTTTCGCAGAAACCCCATATCAAACGGAATCCAAACGGGATAAAAACGGACGGAGAATATTTTTGGAATATTTAGAGAATATGGGAAGAAGAATCAATGCGAGATGGTGCCTGAGGTGGCCACGAGGCAGGGGGCGTGCCTGCCCTCTGGGCACGCCTGCCCCCCTCGTGGGCCACCCATAAGGCGGTTGCTGCTCTTCTTTGGCCGCAAGAAAGCTAATTTTTGAAGAAAAATGTGGGCGAAGGTTTCAATCCAATCGGAGTTACGGATCTCCATATATATATACGAAACAGTGAAAAGGCAGAACACCAGAGCGCAGAAACAGATAGAGACAGAGAGACAGATCCAATCTCGGAGGGGCTCTCGCCCCTCCCACGCCATGGGAGCCAAGGACCAGAGGGGAAACCCTTCTCCCATCTAGGGAGGAGGTCAAGGAATTAGTAGAAGAAGGGGGGCTCTCTCCCCCTTGCTTCCGGTGGTGCCAGAACACCGCCGGGGGCCATCATCATCACCGCGATCTACACCAACACCTCCGCCATCTTCACCAACATCTCCATCACCTTCCCCCATCTATATTCAGCGGTCCACTCTCCCGCAACCCACTGTATGCTCTACTTGAACATGGTGCTGTATGCTTCATATTATTATCCAATGATGTGTTGCCATCCTATGATGTCTGAGTAGATTTTCGTTGTCCTATCGGTGGTTGATGAATTGCTATGATTGATTTAATTTGCTTGTGGTTATGTTGTTGTCCTTTGGTGCCCATCATATGAGCGCGCGCGTGGATCACACCATAGGGTTAGCTGTATGTTGATAGGACTATGTATTGGAGGGCAAGAGTGACAGAAGCTTCAACCTAGCATAGAAATTGATGCATACGGGATTGAAGGGGGACCAATATATCTTAATGCTATGGTTGGGTTTTACCTTAATGAACACTAGTAGTTGCAGATGCTTGCTAATAGTTCCAATCATAAGTGCATAGAATTCCAAGTTAGGGATGACATGCTAGCAGTGGCCTCTCCCACATAAAACTTGCTATCGGTCTAGTAAAGTAGTCAATTGCTTAGGGACAATTTCACAACTCCTACCACCACTTTTCCACACTCGCTATATTTACTTTATTGCTTCTTTATCTAAACAGCCCCTGGTTTATATTTACGTGTTCTTTATTATCTTGCAAACCTATCCTATTACACCTACAAAGTACTTCTAGTTTCATACTTGTTTTAGGTAAAGCGAACGTCAAGCGTGCATAGAGTTGTATCGGTGGTCGATAGAACTTGAGGGAATATTTGTTTTAACTTTAGCTCCTCGTTGGGTTCGACACTCTTACTTATCGAAAGAGGCTACAATTGATGCCCTATACTTGTGGGTTATCACTAGCCCATGTTGGAATGATAAATTTGCAAGCTCTCTTAAAGGGGGGCACATCATTGGATTAACCAATGTGCCTTTTGCCAAAGATCATCCTTGTAGTGCTTGCATTGCTAGAAAACTACATGAAAAAGCTCATAAAGTGAAGACTATCATTACCACCTTGAGGCCTCTCGAGCTTATCCACTTGGATCTCTTTCGGCCTCCATATTATGATAGTATGGGAGGGAGGAGGTATTGCATTGTCATTGTCGATGACTACACAAGATATACATGGGTGTTCTTTCTCAAGACTAAATATGTAGCAGCCCGACCCGAAAACGGTCAAGTCTCTGTGTATCTGTACCATCCCAAGATCATGCTGGCACACATAGTACATTGATGAAAATATCGAAGTTCAATCACACCTGATTTATTACACCGAATCACATTCGAGTCTTTATTACATCAGAATAAACTCGGCCAAACGCCTACTCATGAGAATAACTACTGCGGAAGCATAGACGAAAAGTGAGTCCATCCGACTCTAAAGGGCAATCACCGAGCATGGATCGTAGCCTCACTCCTGGTCAGAATAATCCTCTGCAACATGAGACGTTGCAGCCGTGTAGGTCAGCAATTTGAATATGCCGGCAAGTCACAGAGAGATAAATAATAATAAAGTGCTATCACTATATGCAATTTTGGCTGTGGGGCTCTAAGTTTAAATTTTTGCGAAAAGCAAATTTTTTCCTACAACAAAAGGCTTGCTTGCAATTACTACAAAAATATTTTTTGTTATTGGGATGGTTCCGCCAACCAGTGTCTCATAACTGAAGTCATTAAATAACCCAACAATTAATTATTTATGTTTGGTGTTGAGAGTTCCGAATAAATCCAATTCTAGAGGCTCGGATGTCCGTAACCGGGGACACGGCTAATCGATTAGTTTTCCACTCTGCAGAGTCTTGTGCACTTTACTCGCAAGAATCATTCCCTCCTTTATGTCTTCGTACTGCATGGTGTTTGAAGACGGGACGAACGAAACAATGTCTTCCTTAGAGTTCCTCTGGGCCACTGCCGGTGCCCATCCATTTCCTACAATTCTTCTACATCTACTAGCACCATCCGTCCAGAGTCACGCCTAGGGTCGACCAAGCCAGAGCCCATAGTGACTTGCGGCTGCACAAGTAAGCTTCTGGTCAAGGTATATCCATCCGTCTCTTCGTGGCTGGGTGAAGCTTTCCACAAGATGTCATGGCGCTTCTCCATGCATCCCTAGGTCAACCACTGGGTACTCCAGGGTGCCCTTCCATCCATCCTCCACCCAGTGGTTAATTGAAGTTCGTCTGTCTTGAGATCTTGAAGTATTGGGGTTGTAGTCATCAACTTTACTCTCACAACTCCCATGTAGTTCACTCAACCAACCCCGTCTACGAGGCATAGAAAAATAACTACAACGTTTCCCGGGCATTGGTAACAAAGGGAGTATATAAGGAGGCTTATGTGTGGGCACTGCGCAACCAACATTTTATTATCCAAAATCTGCTTGCTCTTCTTTACCATGCTCCTCTTCCGTTCTTCTTTAATATGTACTCTCTCCGTTCCTAAATACAAGTCTTTGTATAGATTCCACCATGGACTACATATGGAGCAAAATGAGTGAATCTACACTCTAACTAAAATGTATCTGGATACATCTGTATGTGATCCATAGTGGAAATCTCTACCAAGACTTATATTTTGGAACGGAGGGAGTATGATAGTAGTACAATATGTTCCTTGTACTAAAGATGAGCAGGGACATTTGCAGTGTAGGGGTCTATACGGTCGGTTGTGATGGACACTTTGAGCCTCTTTGATTCGTAGGATTTTGTAAACATAGGAATAGGATTTGTAGTGACCTGCCCACTTGAATCCTATAAGAATAGCAAGGAAATGCGGGGAGCTGTGTCGCCTTTGAGAGTTACACTGATATGAACAGTACCGCACCTTCAGTTGAAGAGAACTGGTATCCGAAGCCTTTCTAGCCGTACCGGCAGTACTAGCACATATATTCCAGCAAGTTCCACTTTGGTGATTTTACTCTGATGCTTACGGTTTTCCCCGTTATATCTACACTATGATCTGTGTAGCTGCTTTGTGTCACACTAGCAGTAGGCCACTCTTGAAGCTAAACACTGCAATGACTTACAAAATTGGCACCAAGGCATTGAGTCCCATTCTGGATGCAATGAAACTCATATGCTCCCCACCTGTTGATTCTTGTTCAGAATATGACCTAATGACTATCCTAACCTCGAGGAGTCAAAGGAAGATGGCCTGTCCTGTTCACCCATCAAGGTGTTTGTTCTAATTTGGCAAGGTTTTATTGATTGCACGTATCTTGCATATGTTGTCTTGCATTTCTTCTACTTTGTTGCACCGCCATCTGCTTAGTTTACTCATCATATATGTCGAGATGCCATGCCCATCCATTATCAATACATATTCCATCTGTCATCATACCATGTTTTTTCACTCAAATGATGTTCTTGTGCATCAGACATCAAAAAGGAAGAGGGTCATTGCCGAACCTGAAGGAGCACCAGCAAAGTCCTTAAAAACGTGGTGGTGCCGGAGAAATCAGACAGCAACCCACTTATATTGGCTGTACAACCAGTGACACAAAACGTAGGACCGACTCTAGCAGACTGTACCCATACTTCACTGGCCACACCACTAGCCCCACCACACAGGACCTGCACTCCAGCAAAAGGTATACCGATTTCATTTGCCATAGCACCAGCCGTACCACAGAAAAATCCCTCTCCAGCAAAAAGTACAGCAAGTCCACCGGCCGAAGACCTATCCCAACTGCAGAGACGGCCAATTCCTGCAGATTGGAACCCCATTCCATTTATTCCTAGTTTAAAAGACAATGCTTTCAATTTTGTTAGGGACTACGTGCATATATTCCCATCATGGTAAGATTATAGTGAAGACAAACACCATTTTCACATCTTCCTGTCCAACTTACGTGTAAGTGCTATTATTCATGGTTATTATTTTCCTGTTTTCTGCTGATTGAAGACATCAATGATTTACATTACATTGTTGTAACTAGGCGAGGGTCAATCTGGATAGTCATGACGAGCAAAGCTTGCTTGTGCTTTTCAAGGAAGCATGGCGGCAGTATCGGTGTTACCTGAGGAAATCACACTTTGATGGCAAGTCTATAAACGAATTTCCGGTGAAGTCTCCTGTGCTAAATTTTGAAGACATTGAATGGAAAAACCTTGTTATGCACTGGTCTCGTTCCCAGGATGAGGTACTATCAATGAAATCACATGACAATTTGAACTTCTACTTTTCCGCATGTGCCTTACGGGTCTTTTTTGCAGGAAATATGCTCGAAGAAGAATTCCGGTTTGAAAAGAACGACAGGATATCGCAAATATGCTGCCTGCTACTTTGCTCTTGTGAGTACCTGTTGTCCTGTATCACTGTACTTGCATACATACCTGGTTCATTATGTGACAGCAGTATGCATGATAGCTTTCTTATCAATTGTTCGCTCCAAATTATCTGATCTATATGAATGGTTACATTAGTGTAGAATATATCCAATGCCAATGAATTTTTTTAGCTCTGCATTGTTCTTGTAAGTACATGCTGTCCTTTATGAGTGTACTTATATTGACAGGTAGTTGTGCATGTACCATCACTCTGCAGCTTATTTTCCTTTGCCCTCCAGTTTCTACACATCAGATCTATATTTACTCTTACCATAAGGTTGGTACTGAAGAAGTTTAGCTGTGCATTGCTCTTGGCTGTACCTTTTTCCTGTATCGCTGCACTTACATTTATAGCTACTTGGTTATGTAGCATCACTCTTCATCTTATCTTAAATATTCTCCATTTTTTCGTATATTATCACATCTATATTTACTCTTAACAAAATGTAGAATAAAGTTTATTATGTAGTTCATAAACAAAAGTTTGTCCTTCTCAATTTAGGTTATCAGTTGTACAACCAAGTTCCTTCTTCATACCATGTAAATTAAACTATACAGAGCAAGTGATCTTCTTTTGCACTGCATGTATGCTTCTGTTCTTCATCCGTAATCCAGTGGTGTGGTGAACCTACCCACTACAGCACAATGTCATATTCTGCAATGTGTTAACTATGAACAATGTCATATCATTCTACTATTATTTAAACCGTCTCTTTATTTGCCAATCTGAAATGGGATAAATTGACTGCACACTAACCATTGATACTTATGAGTTCTTGATCTGTAATCCAGTGGTGTTGTGAAGCTGCCAACTCCTTCACAATGTCATTTCCTGCCATATCTTGACCTGAACAATACCATATTGTGTTAATGATATTTTAAACTGTGTCACTTTATTCGTCAGTAAGAAATGTGATGAATTGTCAGCACTGATACTTTTATGTGCAAAACCTGTCATCTGTCTGCTTGTTTATCTTTTAGAGTGAGGAAGATATAAGTGTTGAACAAGCGCAGTCTCATCAGCTTGCTCAGCTGCTTGCGCTGCAGCTCCCCAGCAGGGCTAACCTTTCTTGAACTCTATTGAAGTGCTGTCGGTTTTGTATATTATTTTGTCGGCGTGTTTATTTGCACTGGTGGCGATCTTTGATGCCCAGTGTATGTAATCTGCTGTCTGCTTGTGCTTTATTATCATAGTGGCGAACTTTGATGCCCAGTGGATGTAATATGCCGTAATTTCTTTATTGTATAGTCTAGGTTTTTTCTTATTCACGATGCTGCAGTTCTTTTACTGTATATATATCCTGTCTTCGCAGTAAACTGGCCAAACCGTAAAATTACGGTACATAATCGGGCCGTCATGCAATCATGATGTATGGTTCGCATCATGGGCCGCGTCATCTTGGTCCGTTAAAAGGCCAAAAGTAAACTGGCCCACTAGTAGATTCGGGCCTTTAATAGGCTGAGTAACCACCAGCCCTCTTTTCGCAAGAAAACTCAATGGGCTTTTAGGAGGCTGAGAAGTAGGTTGGGCCTGAAACGTGCCGAACAGCTCACGGGTCGGCAGCAACCCGAAATGGACCCCGGCCCATGATTGTGCGGATCAAATCACATGCTTTTAACATGCCAAAATTTTCTCGGTCCTTGTTTGGCCCAATCAGACATCGGCTGCGAGCAGGCCGGATGCAAACCGGGCCGTAGTTAGGCCCAACTATATGACGAGCTTTTAACAGGCCGAAATTAATATAGGGTCGAAATGTTAAACGGGCCCTTAACAGGCTGAAACTAATATCAGGCCGAATTACTAAATGGGCCTTTAGAAAGTGGGCCCAAAAGCATAGCGTCCAGTTAACGGGCCGAATCTGATATGGGCCATAATTTAGCCCAAAGCCTCTTAAAGGGCCGGACCTGATCTGGGCTGTAATTTGGCCCAGAACGTGGTAGGCTTTTAACGGGCCGGATCTCATATGGGCCATTATTAGGCCCGGAACGTGGCAAGCCATTAATGGACCGGATCAAATATGGCATTTGGCCCAAAACATGGCAGCCAGTTAATGGGCCGGCCTACTAGGGTCCTAAAAATCTTGTGGGCCTACAGCTGGGCCGGCCCATTAATGTCGGCGAAATCTTGTGGGCCTTTAGCTGGGCCGGCCCATTATGATCCGCAAGAATCTTGTGGGCCTTTACCTGGGCCGGCCCATTATGGCACAAAAAAAATCTAGTGGGCCTTTACCTGGGCTGGCCCATTATGGCCCGCAAAATCTTGTGGGCCTTTAGCTAGGCCAGCCCATTATGGTCCACAAAACCTCGTGGGCCTTTAGCTGGGCCGGCCCATTATGGTCCGCAAAATCTCGTGGGCCTTTAGCTGGGCCGGCCCATTATGGTCCGCAAAATCTTGTGGGCCTTTAGTTGGGCTGGCCCATTTAAACTTTATGGGCCGGTCCACGTGTCATCATATCATAGGCGCGTCTCGCCCATTGGATGAGTGACACCTGTGCCAACGCGGAGCTGACACGTGTTTCCTCCAGCCAATGATGATTTTACACGTGGAAAATCCCCATTGGTCCGGGCTGTTAACGGGTTATCGGATCCAAAACCGGACCCGATAGCTTAACGGCGTTCCGTTACGGTGGATGCCACGTGTCGGTCACCCTTGACGAAAGCACTTCTGTGATGCGCGATTTATCGTCATGGAAGTGGACACTTCCGTGATGATAATTTTGGTAATGTCATGGAACACTTCTACGACAGCACAGGTATGACTATCTTGATTCTGTCATAAAATCGTCATGGATGTACATGCATGACAAAAAGCGCGACCTACTGTGACAAACACGTATCATCACGGAAGTGTATTTTTTTGTAGTGGTGTATGAATTACAAGATATAGGGGGAGATCTCCATGGTTCTACTCTTCAAGTGTGCATTGTTTCAAAAGCAAATTCCTCACTATACACATCTTCAGGGGGAGTTCTTCTATATCTTGTAATCAAATTCCTCAATATCAGTATTTACACTTCATATGATTATCCCCGTTGAAAACTTAACCTATATTGTCATCAATCACCAAAAAGGGGGAGATTGTAAGTGCATCTAGTGCCCCTTAGTGATTTTGGTGTATTGAAGACGTATAGGTTAAGGGACTGATGCGTTTGTGAGTGTACACAGGTCTATAAGTCTATGAGGAGTTTGATATTTACAGAGAAAGTCGACCCCTAAAAATGAATATCTTCGACTGAAGACTTTGTATTTCTGAAGAATTTCTGAAGATTTTGAAAGTGAAGAAATTGGTGTGACCTTGAAGACTTGGCATTCATTCGAGGAACATGAGCGTGAAGACTTTTGTTTTCGTAGTTTCATTTTCTCTTTCTTGAGTCATAGGAAACACCGTACTCTCAAAGGGGGGCGAGGAAATACTAAGGAAAAATTTCCATGTGATGCTCAATTCAAAATCCTACACCTACCAATCCCTTCGAGTGAAGCCACTGGAAATCTCATACAGTTCAGTCATATTCTTCAGTGACAGAGACGAATTTCTTCTGGTCTCTGAGGAATTTGTTCTGACCGAGGAGTTAGGAACTCACCAGTGCGGATTGCCTACACAGTGAGGAATATAATAGCCCTGAGGAATTTGAGCCTCAAATATCCGACCGTTGCTATGCTTCGCGCCAGCTGTCCCAAAATATCTACCCCACCTAATGGTCATATCATTGAAGGGCATTTATGTGTTATCATGTCGGGCTGCTCCATAGGCTATAAATAGCCGCCCCCTACAACCACTAGCTAGTTGGCTGCTCCGAGAGAAACTGACACTTGTCATTTGAGAGCATCCCATCCTCCGAGGACTTTGAGCGAAAATCATCAAGTGAGGAAAACCCAAACCCAAACACCTACAAACCCAAAGTGATTGAGCATCACTGAAGAGATTGATCTTGCGTAGATCCGACGCTTGTTACCTTTGAAGACTGTGCTTCTTCCAAACGGTTAGGCGTCATGGTCTAGAGCATCCATGAGGAAATTGTGGATCGCCGAGTGACCAAGTTTGTGAAGGTTTGGAAGTCACCTGAAGACTTACCACGAGTGATTGGGCGAGGTCTGTGTGACCTTAGCTCAAGGAGAATACGGTGAGGACTGTGTGTCCTCAGGTTTAAATACCTAGCCGCACCAACCAGATGTACAACTGAGACAACAGTTGGAACTGGTCTACCAAATCATTGTCTTCACCAAGCTTACTGGTTCTGTTTCCTCGACTCCTTCATTTCCTCATTACAGTAGTTGTGTGCTTGTTCATATCTGTTTGAAGACTTTGAATGAAGACTTTATCAATTTCCTCAGTTCAATTTCTTTAGTCTGTTTGTCTTCATCCTGTTTTATCCTGTGTTTACGCTTTCTGTACTCTGAGCTTGTCTTCAGTTCATCATGATGTCTATGCTAGTGTTCTGTTATGTTTACTTCTGAGTACTTATTCCGCTGCAAGTAGTTCTTCGCTTAGGAATTTCCTCACCCTGAAATTCCTCAGTGAAGAATTCATAAAAATCGCCTATTCACCCCCCTCTAGTCGATATAACGCACTTTCAATTGGTATCAGAGCAAGGTACTCCCTTGTTCTGTGTGATTTTGGTTTAACCGCCTGGAGTTTTAGTTATGTCGACCGCAGGTATGATCAAGGTCTCTGCTGGGTGTCCTACCTTCGATGGGACGGACTACCCCTACTGGAAGAATAAGATGCGAATGCATCTTGAGGCAATTGATAACGACCTCTGGTATGTTGTGGAAAATGGTGTTCCCTCTGTCACACCTTCTGTGAATGCTGCTGATGTGAAGAGATTAAAACAACTCGATTCTCAAGCGAAGAACATCATATGTGGCCACCTGAGTAAAGGGCAGTATGGAATAGTGAGTGCTTTGGAAAATGCTAAGCTTATCTGGGACAGGCTGTCCAAAGTGAATGAAGGAGTCTCAACTCAACGTGACTCTCGAGGGGTACGTTCTTCGCAATCTCTTCAACCGCTTCAAGCGACTCGACAATGAAAATGTTCAACAAACCTTCGATCGCCTCACTGACATCTCAAATGAGCTTCAAGCACTTGGTGCCACTGACATCACCGACCATGAAGTGGTGAAGAAATTGCTGAGATCGCTTGATTCTTCATTTGATACACTGGCACTGATGATACAAGAATGTGTTGATTACAAGTCACTTGATCCCGCTGATATCCTGGAGAGGCTAAACACTCATGAGTTCCAGCTTGCTGAGAAGAGAGATCTCTATGGTTCGAGCTATGGCAGATCACGTGCCCTCAAGGCCAAGGCTGTCTCTGAATATGAAGGTGAAGATTCTGGTAGTAGCTTTGGTGATCCTGAAGAACTGAGCCAGGAGCTAGCACTGCTAGTGAAGAAATTCCAGAAGTTCTCAAGACGTGGTCGCTTTGGAAAATCCTCAAGGAGCAATGATTCCTCATCCAGTGACTACAAGAAGAGGCTATGCCACAAGTGCAAGAAACCTGGTCACTATATTCAAGATTGTCCTCAGTGGGAAAAGGAATCAAAGAAGAAGAAATACAAGGATTACAGTTCTGATGACGCAAAGAAGAAGAAGAAATCTTCAAAGTCTTCATCATCAAAATCCTCAAAGTCTTCATCTCACAAGAAGGGCAGCTCCAAGAAGGCTCGGGCATTCATTGGCAAGGAAATGGACTCTGAGGCTGAATCTGAGGAACATGAGGAAGAGGAGGCATCTGAGGAGTCCGAGTCCGGTGTGGCGAGCCTAGCTCTCGCTACTGCTTTCGTCAGCAAGTCCATCTTCAACTCTGAAGAAAACGGCTTCACCAACAAGGCTGATGAAGGCAATGATGACTACGCTCCCACCTATTGCTTCATGGCAAAAGGTGCAAAGGTACTCAAATATACCTCCTCTGAATCTAGTGAGGATGAATCTGATGAAAACCTCAAGCCCAGCTATTCTAAACTTGCTAAGATTGCTGTGAAAAAAAGGCTTTTGAAAAGGTTCAAAACATGCTAAACAAAAGTGATGATATGTTGGGTGAAGAAATGGATCGCACTAAAACCTTGACTGAAAATCTTCAGAGACTTCAATCTAGGTTTGACAACCTTCAAGGTCATCATAACACTCTCTTATCTGATCATGAGAAGCTTTCTTATGAATTTATTCAAAGGAAGCAAGATCTTGAAAAGCTAAGAGTGAGTTATGAAGATCTTCAGAAGGGGCGTGATTCATTACTTGCTCAACAAATCAGCGCTACTCAGGAAGAATTTGTTCCTCCATGTTTGAAGTGCATTGAACGTGAATCTGCAAATTCTTCACCTGGATGTTCAAATGCTTCTAATGCTACAAATTCTTCACCTGTCTCTACTATCACTAATTCCTCATCTGAGGACATTGCTAGTATCACTGATGATGTAGGGCTGAAGGAATTGTACATGACAGGCATGTACAAAAGCCTCAAAGGACATCAGACTCTTTGTGATGTGCTTAAAAAGCAGATCCTCAACAGGAACCCTAGGAAAGAGGGTAGTGCCTTTGAGAGGAAACTCAACGTTGATGGTACATATTGGAAGCCTAAGCAGTACCCCAAAACCTCATGGGTTGCTGCAAAGGGACCTCCCGTAGATCTATCTAATCTATCTGGCTTTACATGTGAATCTCCTCATTCTTCTGATGATTCATTTGACTCCAACTATAAATTGTTCAAAAATCAGAGTGGTGAAGTATTTGCTAGATATGTTGGCACTAACTGCAGGAATGGTACCCCCATGAAGAACATCTGGGTTCCCAAAAGGTGCCTTGAAAATCTTCACGTGAATGTCCTCATGACACCACCTTTGAAGAAAAGAAACCCCAGATTAAAGTCTTCATATGGATCCAAGTCCTCATACGGACCAAATTCCTCACGTGGATCAAATTCCTCAAAAGGATCAAAGTCCTCATATGAACATCATCGTGCTAACACCTCTGTTTCGCAGGGAAGAGCTAAGGGCTATGAATATGAGCATTCTTCTTCTAATCATTATGTTCATAAGTCCTCGAAGAATTTCTCTGCTTATTCATATGCTTACCCTAATTCCTCTTATGTGAAACAAAGTGCACTGGCTTCTATGCCACCTTTCTCATATGGAGCCCGCAGAGTGATGAACTCTTTGCCACCCCTTCAGATGTGGATGGTGAAGAAAAAGAACTAATCTCTTATGCAGGGTCAGGTCTCCAGACGTGCTTAAACGTCTGAAGAATTTGCTGGAGACCTGAAATTGCGTGAAAGGACGCAGGCTAATCATGAAGAAATGAACTTTCATTTCTCACGTCCTCATACTGCTTTATCTGTTCTATTGCTTGATGATATTGATCTGATGAAATTGATGTCATATTCTTCACTGATGAAGTATATGAGTTCGTAAGTTGCACTAATTCATCTGCAGGATGATCAACCCAAAGCCAATGAGTGGGTCCTCGATAGTGGATGTACGAACCACATGACTGGTGACAAGAATCTATTGATGGATGCTCCCTTATCACCATCGCATCTGAAGCATATCATCTTCGCTGACAAAGGCAAAAGTCGGGTATTGGGTCTAGGTAAGGTTGCGATATCAAAGGATCGACACATGGACAAAGTCATGCTTGTCGAGTCCCTTGGATACAACCTCATGCCTGTCTCAATGCTTTGTGATCTTGATATGGTTGTTGTCTTCGGCAAATATCGTTGTGTTGTGATCATGGAAGCTGACAATTCTAAAGTCTTCGAAGGATTTAGGAGACGAGACTTGTATATTGTTGATTTCTCTACAGGACCACAACCGGCCGTATGCCTACTTGCAAAAGCTTCAAAAGGCTGGCTATGGCATCGACGACTTGGTCATGCTGGCATGAGGAATTTGCACACGCTTACGAAGAAGAAGCATGTCGTTGGCATTGAGAATGTCAAATTCCTCAAGGATCACTTGTGCGGAGCCTCTGAAGCTGGAAAGATGACCAAGGCCAAACATCCAGCAAAGACTATCATGACTACCACTCGACCATTTGAATTGCTTCATATGGATCTCTTTGGTCCTAACCACTATTCTGCTGTTACAAATGATGCATCTCTATATGGCTTTGTTATTGTTGATGATTACTCTTGATACACTTGGGTGCATATTGTCACTTACAAACATGAGGTGCAGGAAGTCTTCAAACGATTTTCCTCGAGGGCTTCAACCAACTTTGGTGTGAAGATCAAGGACATCAGAAGTGACAACTGAACTGAGTTCAAGAATTCCGGTCTTGATGACTATCTTGATGAACTTGGTATTACTCATGAGTCATCTGCTCCTTATACTCCTCAGCAGAATGGCGTCGTGGAGTGGAAGAACAGGACTCTTGTTGAGATGGCTCGCACTATGCTTGATGAATCCAAGACGCCTCGTCGTTTCTGGATTGAGGCAATTGATACTGCGTGCCACATCATCAACAGAGTATATCTTCAAAAATTCTTCAAAAAGACTGCCTATGAACTCCTCACTGACAAGAAACCCAATGTGAGTTATTTCAAAGTCTTCGGTGCTAAATGTTGGATTAGAGATCCTCATCACAACTCTAAATTTGCACCGAAAGCACATGAAGGTTTTATGCTTGGTTACGGAAAGGACTCGCACACCTACAGAGTCTTCAACAACGTTCTTCACAAAGTTGTTGAAACTGTAGATGTGCGGTTCGATGAAACTAATGGATCGCAAAGAGAGCACCTACCTTCTGTGTTAGATGAACAATCACCTGAGGAAACTATCAAGTTCAAGGCTACTGAGGATGTCATTCCTACTGAAGAATCTGTTGAAGAAATCATTGCAGAACGTGAAGAACGTCATGCTGATGCACCTGAAGAAAATGGTGCTGAAGAAATTGCTGATCAAATTCCTCAGCGACAACCCGCTCATCCTCGTGTTACAAATGAAGTGCAAATTGAGAAAATCATCAGTGACATCAACATTCCAGGTCCTCTCACACGCTCAAGAGCTTCTCATTTGTCTAACTTTTGTGGGCACTTTGCTTTTGTCTGTATCACAGAGCCCACTAAGGTAGATGAAGCATTTCTGGATCCTGAGTGGATTCAAGCTATGCAAGAAGAATTACATCAGTTCGAGCTCAACAACGTCTGGGAACTGGTTAATCGTCCAGATCCTCGCAAGCACAGTATCATTGGCACAAAGTGGATCTACCGCAACAAGCAAGATGAAAATGGCCTTGTGGTGAGGAATAAGGCACGGCTTGTAGCTCAAGGCTACACACAAGTTGAAGGAATTGATTTCGATGAAACTTTTGCACCTGTTGCTAGACTTGAGGCTATTCACATATTACTTGCTTATGCTAACCATCATGATATCACTTTATATCAAATGGATGTGAAAAGTGCATTCCTCAATGGTAAGCTTGAGGAAGAAGTATATGTTGCTCAACTCCTAGGTTTTGAAGATCCAAAGCATCCTGACAAAGTCTTCAGACTCAATAAGACCATGTATGGCCTCAAGCAGGCCCCTCGGGCATGGTATGATACCTTGAAGGAATTCCATGAAGAAAGGCTTCAAACCCGGTTCACTTGACCCAACTCTTTTCACTAAATCTTATGATGGTGAATTGTTTGTGTGCCAAATTTATGTTGATGATATCATTTTTGGCTGTACTGACCAACGTTACAGTGATGAATTTGCCTATATGATGAGTGAAGAATATCAAATGTCTATGATGGGACAATTGAAATTCTTTTTAGGTCTTCAAATTCATCAACAGCGCAATGGCATATTCATATCTCAGGAGAAATACCTCAAGGATGTATTGAGGAAATTCGGCATGCAAGATTGCAAAGGCGTCAAAATTCCAATGCCGACAAATGGCCATCTATGCACTGATGAAAATGGTATTGACTTCGATCAAAAGATATACCGCTCCATGATTGGCTCTTTATTGTATTTATGTGCATCTAGGCCAGATATTATGCTTAGTGTTTTCATGTGTGCCCGATTTCAAGCTACACCGAAGGAATCACACCATAAGGCTGTGAAGCATATTCTTCGATATCTAGCTCACACACCAACACTTGGATTATGGTACCCCAAGGGCTCGGATTTTCATCTCATTGGATATTCAGACTCTGACTATGCTGGTGATCGTGTGGACCGCAAGTCAACATTTGGCACATGCCATTTCCTCAGACGATCCTTAGTCTGTTGGTCCTCGAAGAAACAGAACTGCGTATCACTGTCTACTGCTAAAGCTGAGTACATTGCTGCTGGTTCTTGCTGTGCTCAATTGCTGTGGATGAAGCAAACTCTCAAGGACTAAGGCGTCAACATGAAGAATGTGCCTCTCTACTGTGACAATGAGAGTGCAATCAAGATTGCTCACAACCGAGTTCAGCACTCGAAGACAAAGCACATCCAAATTCGTCATCACTTTCTTCGTGATCATGTGTTGAAGGGTGACATCTCGATCGAGCACGTGAGGACTGAAGAACAGCTAGCCGATATCTTCACAAAGCCCTTGGATGAGAAGAGATTTAGCAAGTTGAGGTGTGAGCTAAATATCCTAGAATCTTTGAATGTTCTTTGAAAAGGACACTCATCCTAACACTTATGCAAAATTGATGACTTAGATGTGCAGCACGCGAAGAAACGTTTTTCTTCAATCAATGAAGACTAACACTCTAAGTGTGAAGAAATTAACGAAGAATTTGATTCTCATAGCCCTACGAAAATTGTACGCGGAGTCTGAAATCATCATTCTTATACGGTGGGTCACACCACCACCAAAAGTTGAAAATCTTCAATTTGAGTTTTTCCTCATTTTTGAAATTCCTCAGTTGTCCATTTTCTTCAACTTTGCATTGTCTTCACTGTTTCCGTCGTTTTTCTTCATTGGCTATATATAGAGAGAGAGTTTATGTCCTCTACAACATTCACTTATTGCTAATTCCTCATGTTGCTTTTTCTGCTAAGTGAATGTGATCGGACCCTTCCCCCTCTATGCTAAACTCAACCCAATCTATTCACAAATTCTTCATGTGCGTTCTATTTGAAACTCGTTCAGAATCTTCACTGTGTCCTTGTCAGCTAGAGAATTTGCGAACGGAACTTTAAACTTATCTTATCTAAATTTTCGGCTTTGCTGCTCAAACCGTTTTGCATTCCACGATAATACTTATCTATTCACCCACGATCTCACATGATCGCCACCTCTCAGTACGTGGGTGACACATGTCAAGCGAATGAGAAGGGTCAAGGGCACGTTCGTCCAATTTCTTCGGGCTAACAGTTTTTCACCATGGCTATATATATCCCTCCCCTTCCTCACTTCACTTTTACTCCGCTCGACCTCTCTCCTACTCGAGCTTCTCAAACCCTAGCGCCGCCGCTACTTCATCGTCGCTGGTGAGGAAGAGCTTCACTGCCTCGACCTCGTTGCCATCGTACTCGCGTCGGCTGCGGATTTCTTCACTACGCCGCCGCCATAGCTATCTTCCTCTGCCAAGTTAGGGCATGGAAGATCTGAACTGACGAACTTCACATCTACACTTCCCAGTTCGTCGTGTTCTTCGTCTGGGGTAATTAAAAGTTACTTTTACTACCCTCTTTGATTCGAATGTCTTCTTCAAATCTTCAAAAGGTGTATATTCTTCAAATCTTCACACACTAAACACCTCACATGTCATCTGTTCTTGATCTGTTTCTCTAAGCAACATTTTTCTTCAAGATTCCTCAATTGTGCGGATTTTCAATCTGTACAACTCTGGAACCTAAGACAAAGAACGCTTACTGAAATTCTTCAAGACTCATCTGGTCAAATTCCTCAAACTTGTTCTTTTTGAAAAACCTCTGAGAACGCATATGACCTCTCCAAATTCCTCGCAACTATACTCTGTTCACAGGTACACATGTTCGCTGCCGAATCACTAGGTTCTCATCAACTTAACTCATTTGCAGCGTTCCTCGAAGAACAGTTGCACACATCTTCAGAGAACTCAGTTGTTCATATTCCTCAACTGAAGAAAATGGCTGACGGTAAGAAGCCACGGAAGGGAGGAAAGAGGCCTGAGGTCAATACTGCGTTTGAAATCCCTGATGATATTTATGCTGGGTACTGCACACCCCCAGAGGAGGATAAAAAACAGCGCAAGGTGCGCATTCAAAAGATTGAGAGGAGATGGGCACGGGAATGGAGTGTCACAGCCCCAGATCAGCCCTTGTTTGACTTTGCTTGTTCCTCATGTCATCATGTTTAATTTTCAAAGAAACTTGAAATGGGGATGTTGAAACCCTAGCACCAAATGCATTCAACTAGGTTCAAATAAACAATATTTTCAATTAACCCAAAATGCCTTTGAAAATGTTCATAATTTTTGATAAAGGTGAAAACCTCTCCCTACTATGATGCCAATATTTCTAGGTCATTTTAGGATTTTTGAATTAACTCATATCGTATTTGAATTGGGGCATTTAAATCCTATAAATATTTTAAATGCTCTAATAATTCTGAAACTAGTTGAGGGCTGTTGGAAATATTTTCAAAAGGGCCCACAATTATTTTCAGGATTTTACAAAATGAGTTAGTATTTTTACTAATTCAAAACAGATCAAAATAAATAGAAAACAGAAACAATTAAAGAAAAGAGAGAGAAAGGAGTCTTACCTGGCGCTTACCTGGCCTGGCCCAGCACGGCCCAGCCCACTGGCCTGGTGCCAATCATCGCCTACCTCTGCCAGTAGGCAGAGGAGGGACACCGCGACACCGCCGCGCGCGCCACGGCGTCACCTGCTTGCCGCCCGCGCCTCTGGAGGATCCGGACGACGCCCACGTCGCCCGCTCGACCCCCTCGCTCTCTCCCTGGACCCCCTCCCCCTCCTCTGCTCCCTCTCGCGCGCACTCACCCGAGCGCAGCCGCAGCCGCCGCTCGCCGTAGCCATGGCCACCGGCCACCCCTCGCCCTACCGATGAGTCCACGAGCTCCGCCTCGATGCCTTGAAGCTCCCCCTCAACGCGAGCATCGCCGGACGCCCTATCGCCTCGCCATCGACCCGTCGTCTCCGCGCACGGCCGTGCATCGCCGCCGTCAAAATTCCGACGCCGTCAAGCCTTCCCCGAGCACGCTGAGATCACCGTCGACCCCGCCGTGAGCTCCTCTACCGAACCCCTCTCTCCCCGTCGTCGATTTCCTGCTCTAGCCCCGCTAACCATCAGAGCCGACAGCTCCTCGCTGCCGGCCATGTCGCCACCGCAGCTACGGCCCTGCAAGCACGCGTTCAAGCTTACCACTGAACTCACTGCACCCCCACGGGTCTAACGCGCCCACCCGCGGCTCCTGCCATGCCCTGCACCGTCGATTCGTTCGACGCCCGAACGCCGGCCGCCACGCTTGCCATCGCCGCCGCCGTTCTGGGCCATCTCCGGCGAAGCTGAGAGCACCGCTCGACGCGCGCGAGCTCCAGCTACTCGTAGATGGGCTCCGCCGTTGATTTGGTCGCCGGTGGACGATTTCCGACGTGCTCCGCCGCGTCTGGACTCGCCGGCGTCGAGTCGCCGGCGGGTTTGACCTCGTTTGACCGGTTTGACCCCAGTTTGACTCCCCCTGAGTCACTGACGTGTGGGCCCATGTTCTTAACTAAACTAGATTAGTATTAGTTTAGCGCTAATTAATCCGGATTAGTTAGGTTAGTCACTGACAGGCAGGTCCCACGGGTCAGGTTTGACCCTGGCCAGCCCGTTGACTCGCTGACGCAGTGATGACGTCAGGCTGACGCAGTAAAGCATTATCTGGATTTAAGTTTATTCAGGAAATTCCAGAAAATAGTATAAACTTCTAAAAATCATATAAAATCAACCTAGCTCAGAATGAAATAATTTATATATGAAAAATTATCAGAAAAATGCAATCTATCCATCTGTATCATTTTCATGCATGTCAAACTAAGTTACACCTGCTGTATAGGTGAAAACATGATAATGCACTATTTGAATTCATAGTTTGAATTTGAATTTGAACCTTGAGTTCAAATCAACCCAAACCTTTCTGTTGCTAGTTGCATTAGGCCAAATCACGTCATATTGCCATGTCATGATCATGCATCATATTGTGCACTGCATTGATTGTGTTCTTCCTTGTTTGCCGGTGATTGTCCCCTCTCGATAGCCGTGATTCCGACGACGTGATCGATGACACCGATGAAGAACTATAATATCTTCAGAAGTGCCAGGCAAGCATAACCCCCTTCTTCATTCCGATACAATCCCACTCTCTCGCTCCTGCTCTCTTTTACTACATTAGGACAACAACGATTCAACTGTTACTTGTTGCGGTAGTTGAACCCCTTATCCGACGCGCTGCAAGGCGTCGACGACGCCTGCGCGCGAGCCGCCTCGCCGATCTCCTCGGCGAGACTCGCATCTCCGACGAGCCCGTGTCCGACGCAGGCACGGACTACCCCAAGAGCCGCCTCGTCAGCCTCCTCGACCAGCTTCACGTCTCTAGCGAGCCCGCTGCAGATGTGGAGTCGGTCGGCTCCACCGACCCGATGCACGTCGACTCTGACACGGCATCGCTCGACGCCTACCCCTCCGACGTGGTGGTCTTCGAAGACCCTCTCCCTCGAGCTGACAGTGGCAGCAGCGCCGTCACCGAAGTGTTGGTCATCAGCCACGTCGCCAACTCGGGCGAGAATGCCCACGACGCCTTGCAAGCGGCAATGCACGGCCTCTCCGTCCCCATCCCGGCCGACGCCGACGCCGAGACCCTGGAGGCACGCCGCCTCGCCCTCATCGCGGAAGGCCAGAAGATAGCCTCCATGAGACGCCTCACCGAGGCCCACCAGCGCGAAGTCGACTGCGCTGCCTTCGGTACGCCGCAGCCTAGCGGGCCAAGCCGAGCCGGCTTCGTCCAGAAGCGCGGCGCGGCTATTGCCAGCATGCTGGGGGCAGATCGCCCCGTCTACGCCACCCCGCTCGAGAATCTGTGAGCCGCTCAGGTGGCCGCCGAAGAGCTAAATGGGCTGGGAGCCGACGAACTCCCCTACATGACAAGACGGATCCAGCAGCTGATCGACGCGGCTGCAGAACGGCATGAAGCCGGCGCCCGCGCCGATATTCATCCCCCGCGCCGAGAGCATGCTGCGACGTCCCGCTCGCCGACTGCGAGCGGCGCTCGCCAGAAGAAAGACAAGGAGCCGGCTGCTAGCCGCAGCCGGACTCGTATCACCATCGAGCGCGACGCGGAAGGCCGCCCTCGAGCGGTGGAGCGCCAAGGAAACCTGCCTCCTCCCCCGCCTCGAAGAGAGAGACGTCTCACCCCGCCGCCCATCACGCACCCGACTCTTGGTGACCGACTAGGCCGACGAGAAGGAGTCGGCGAGAACGACGCCCGCCACCGGATCGACCGCCTTGCTCGATCCCTGGCGTTAGAAGAAGAAGACGATGTCGGCCCGCCATGCTTTGGCCCCCGCATCCTCGACGAGCCCTTCCCCAAAGGGTTCTCGCTCCCTAGAGACACGCCCAAGTACAACGGCTCTGTGAAGCCGGAAGATTGGCTCATCGACTACTCCACTGCTGTCAGCATAGCCAACGGCAATCGGCGCGTGGCCGTGAAGTACTTCCCCCTCATGCTGCAAGGCACGGCGCGCACCTGGCTCAACAGCCTCAAGCCCTACAGCATCAACAGCTCGCTGGACTTCACGGAAGTCTTCGTCCGCAACTTCACCAGCACGTACAAGCGCCCCCCCAAGCCTCGCCAGCTCTCCCTATGCGTCCAAGGGCCCAACGAGTCGACCCGCGACTACCTCACGCGGTGGGCCGAGCTCCGCAACTCTTGCGAGGGGGTGCACGAGGTTCAGGCCATCGAGTATTTCACCGCCGGGTGCCGAGAGGGCACCCTCCTCAAGCACCGACTCCTCTGCGACGAGCCGGCTACCCTCGACGAACTGCTGGTCATCGCGGACAAGTACGCCACGGCCGACTCCTCGATGAAGACCGAGCTGCGAGTAGACGCCTCTGGGAAGGTGATTGCTCCGGCTCCCAAGACGCCGGCTGGCGACTCCAATCGGCGCCCCTACCAGAACGATCACAAGCGCAAGGCCCCCATGCCGACTTCCACCAGTTGGCAGGTGGCCACAGTTGAAGATGAGCAGCCCGAAGAGCGGCCCGCTCCCAAGAAGAAGGGTGGCAGGCCGGCTTGGCAGCCGGCTTTCTCTTACGAGCAGACTCTCGACGCCCCCTGCAAGTTCCACAGCGGCGCGAAGCCGTCCAACCACACGACCCGAAAATGCCACTGGCTCACGCGAATCTCAAAGGGCGAAGGGTTGTTGCCGCCTCCGCCTCCCGGCCCGCCGCCTCCAGCCCCCCAACAGCCGGCGGCTCGGCCGGCAGTCGGAGCCATCCAAGACGAGTTCCCTGAAGAGCACGCCGCCTACGTCGTCTTCACCAGCCAAACCGATGACAAGTGTAGTCGGCGCCGTCAGCATCAAGAGGTCAACGCAGTCGCCTCTAGCACCCCCGAGTTCATGCACTGGTCAGAGAAGCCAATCAGCTGGAGCCAGGCCGACCACCCAGAGGTGATGCCATCCCCTGGCTCCTATGCACTGGTCTTGGATGTTACCCTCGCGACGGAGAGGCGAGCTGCCCGATTCTCCCACATCCTGATAGATGGCGGAAGCAGTATCAATATACTGTACCGCGATACCATGGAGAAGCTGAACATCAAGGCGAAGCAGCATATGCCAAGCCGAACCGTGTTCCATGGTATCGTCCCCGGCTTGTCTTGCTCCCCAATCGGCAAGATTAAAATGGATGTTCTCTTCGGAGACAAAGATCATTTTCGCCGAGAAGCGATCTGGTTCGAAGTAGTGGATCTGGAGAGCCCCTACCCTGCTTTGCTTGGCCGACCTGCTCTGGCCAAGTTCATGGTTGTGCCCCACTACGCCTACCTGAAGATGAAGATCCCGAGCTCGAAGGGGATCATCACGGTAGCCGGCGATTACAAGAAGTCCATCGAGTGTGCCATGGCCAGTAGCCGGCTGGCCGAGTCCCTCGTAGTGGCAGAAGAGAAGAAGATGCTGGAGCGGTTTGTGGCCATGGCCGGCAAGCAGCCGGCCCTGTCCCCCAACCCCAAAGATTGTGATGCGCAGGGCTCCTTCCAGCCTGCCAAAGAGACGAAGAAGATACCTCTGGACCCGGAGAATCCGGAGAGGTTCGCTGTCATTGGGGCGAACTTGGACAGTAAATAGGAAGGCGAGCTCATCGACTTCCTCCGTGAGAATCGAGACATTTTTGCATGGTCCCTAAAGGACATGCCGGGTGTCCCGAAGGATTTCGCCGAGCACAAATTACATGTCCGAGCCGACGCGAAGCCGGTCAAGCAACCCCTCCGCCGACTGTCAGAAAGAAGCGAAGAATCGTGGGAGAAGAGATAGCCCGGCTCCTTGCCGCTGGCTTTATTATGGAAGTGTTTTCTCCAGAGTGGCTTGCCAACCCAGTTCTGGTATTGAAGAAGAATAACAAGTGGCGTATGTGTATAGACTACACGAGCCTGAACAAGGCCTGCCCCAAGGATCCGTTTGCTCTGCCGCGGATTGACCAAGTGATAGACTCCACAGCCGGATGCGAGCTGTTGAGTGTTTTGGATTCCTACTCAGGGTACCATCAGATCAAGCTGGACCCAGCAGACCGCCTGAAGACTGCCTTCATCACACCATTTGGAGCTTTCTGCTACCTGACTATGACATTCGGCTTGAGGAATGCCGGTGCCACTTTTCAGCATTGCATGCAGAAATGCCTCTTGAAACAACTCGGCAGAAATGCCCACGTCTATGTAGACGACATTGTGGTGAAGACAGAAAAGCGCGGCATCCCGCTGGAAGATCTCAAAGAAACATTCGCCAACTTGCGCCGATTCCAAATCAAGCTCAACCCCGAGAAGTGCGTGTTCGGAGTACCAGCCGGCCAGCTGCTAGGCTTCCTGGTCTCCGAACGCGGCATGGAGTGCAACCCTGTGAAGATCAAGGCCATCGAGAGGATGGAGGTTCCCACCAAGCTGCGAGATGTGCAGAAGTTCACTGGGTGCTTGGCCTCCCTAAACCGCTTTATCAGCCGGCTAGGAGAGAAGGCTCTCCCCCTGCACCGACTCATGAAGAATTCCACTCACTTCGAGTGGAATGACCAAGCCGACCAAGCCTTCCACGAGCTGAAGCAGATGCTGACCACTCCGCCTGTCCTGACGGCACCGACTAAGAAGGAGCCCATGCTCCTCTACATTGCCGCGACCAGCCGAGTAGTCAGTACAGTTGTTGTGGTCCAGCGCCCGGAAGAAGGCCGAGCCCAGCTAGTCCAGAGGCCGGTTTATTATCTAAGCGAAGTACTATCCAGCTCAAAACAGAACTACCCGCACTACCAGAAGATGTGCTATGGGGCGTACTTCGCCGCCAAGAAACTGAAGCCCTACTTCCAAGAGCACCCATCACGGTCGTGTGCACCGCCCCGCTCGCCGAGATCATAGGCAGACGGGATGCATCCGGTCGGGTGGCTAAATGGGCCATTGCACTGGCGCCCTACCCGATCTTTTACCAACCCCGCACCGCCATCAAGTCCCAAGCATTGGCCGACTTCCTCGTCGACTGGGCCGAGACCCAGTACGTACCGCCGGCTCCCGACTCTACCCATTGGCGGATGCACTTTGACGGGTCCAAGATGCGCACCGGCTTGGGAGCCGGCATCGTCCTCACCTCCCCCAAAGGCGACAAGCTCAAGTACACGCTGCAGATCCACTTCGCCGCCTCCAACAACGTGGCCGAGTACGAGGCGCTCGTACATGGGCTCCGGCTAGCCAAAGAGCTCGGCATACGCCGGATCCTGTGTTACGGCGACTCAGACTTGGTGGTCCAGCAGTCGTCTGGCGACTGGGACGCCAAGGACGCGAACATGGCGAGCTATCGATTCCTCGTCCAGCAGATCAGCGGGTACTTCGAAGGTTGCGGGTTCCTTCACGTGCCAAGGGCCGACAACGACCAAGCAGATGCCCTAGCACGGATCGGCTCCACCCGACAAGCCATACCGACTGGCGTCTCCCTCCAGCGCCTCCTCAAGCCGTCCATCAAGCCATCTCCAGAGTCGGACTCCATCTTCGTACCGCCTGTGTCAGATGCAGCCGGATCCGACTGGAGGAACCCCGCAGGCGGCACGGGGACTTCAGCAACTGGCCCGGGGACTGCCGTAGTCGCACCCGGCCCGGGGACTTCAGAACCCGGCCCGGGGACTGCAGCTGTTGGCCCGGGGACTGCAGCAACGCAAGAAGCGGTGGCCGACTCCAACTCCACGCCACCCAACCCACCCACCCGAGTCATGGTGGCTACGCTAACAGAAGAAGAAGTCACAGCTCCATCATGGGCCCAGCCCATCTTCAGATTCCTAGTCAGCAGAGAGCTGCCGGCTGATGAGATCTCAGCAAGACTAGTGCAACGACGAGCCGGAGCATATGCAATAATCAACAGAGAGCTCTTCAAGCGCAGCGTCACTGGAGTCTTCCAGCGCTGTGTCGAGCCAGAAAAAGGAGTGGCCATCCTCAAGGATATCCACCAAGGCGAATGCGGCCACCACGCAGCCTCAAGATCACTTCTGGCCAAGGCTTTCCGCCACGGCTTCTTCTGCCCGACTGCCTTGGAAGATGCCAAAGAGATAGTCAAGAGCTGCAGAGGATGCCAAGTTTTCAGTTCCAAGCAACACCTGCCGGCTTCTGCACTCAAGACCATTCCCCTCACCTGGCCCTTTGCCGTCTGGGGACTGGACATGGTGGGCCCTTTCAAGACAGCCCGCGGCGGCTTGACACATCTACTGGTCGCCGTGGACAAGTTCACAAAGTGGATCGAAGCGAAGCCAATCAAAAAGCTGAACGGGCCGACTGCCGTAACATTCATCACTGACATCACCACTCAGTACGGCGTGCCGCACAGCATCATCACCGACAACGGCACAAACTTTGCCAAAGGAGCACTGGCACGTTTCTGCGCAACGCAGGGCATCCGACTGGACTTAGCGTCCGTTGCCCACCCGCAGTCAAACGGCCAGGTCGAGCGAGCAAATGGACTCATCCTCTTCGGCATCAAGCCCCGACTGGTTGTGCCACTGGAGCTTCGGGGACTACTGTCTGAGTAAATGGCCACGGGTAGCCTAACCGACTGCCCCTGGCTCTTTCAAAAAATTATCAGCCTTTGGGCCTTCAAGCATTTCAAACATTGGGCCGCCTTCCCGGGCCGGCTACTTCTGAAGCCGACTCTCAGAATGCGACCCAGCCTCAGCAACCTCCCCCCAAGATAACCACGGGATGGCCGACTCCCCAGAGTCGGCCATGAAGAACGTCGACTCCCCAGAGTCGGCCACGAGGAGCGCCGACTCCAAGAAGCCAGCCAAGACCGCACCTACCAAAACTACACCCACATAACGGTGACAAGATGGGGTGTGGCCACAGTGCGACCCACTACCCCCGAAGCCCGAGGCAGGCATGGCCACAGGACGCCGTACGGGACGGCCGTCTCCCGTCCGGCTCGGCACTGTAGCCATGCTGGACTCAACGTCACCCACGACAAACGCCAGTACGGCCCACGGGCGGCGGACCCCTTTAGCCAGAGAGAGGCGCGAAGGCGGCCCGGCCTCCCCCAGTCGGCCAAGGGCGTAGCCGGCCCCCAGAAGCGGGCTACCCCTTGCCTCGAAGCATGTGCCACATTAAGGAGACAAGACGAGGTAAGGCTACAGTGAGAGCCCTCGAGGCGGCACACTGTAGCCACGTTTACCTCGACGAAGCCCTCGTCATCAGGGACGAGGCTACAGTAAGCAGCCGCCGACAAGACCCTAGGCGGTGGGGCCGGCCTGTCGACCGAGAGGCCGGCAGCCGGCAGGACCCACCAGTCGGCAGGCCCCAGCGGCCGGCGGAGAAGCCGGTGAGCGTAGACACTGACGGCTGGGACCCGCGCCCAGCCAGATTACAATTGTACCCCTGGGGGGTAGGCCTATATAAACCCCCCGGGGCACCCATGCAAAGGGTTGGCTTCTTAGCATTACACACACACCATAGAGAGAGGGAAACAAGAGCTAGCCTTGCTCTTCTTCTCCCTTGAACCAAGCAGCTCTAGGAGCATTTGTAGCTACTCTTTCTGATCTAGTGATCATGTGGAGACCCCGCAGAGCAGGATTAGGGGTGTTATCTCCTCGGAGAGCCCCGAACCTGGGTAAGATTCGCCGGCGTGCATGTCTTCGCCTCATCCCGTTTCCAGGCACCGGCGACGTCTTACTGGCACCCACTATGATAAGCCATCCGTTGGCATATGTCGCACCTACCACCCGACAAATTCAATGGGGGACTAATAAATCACGACCGATGTAGTACAAGTGTAGAGGGCAGCGCTGCACGGGAGTCTCACCCCGCTCGTGGCGCGGCAGTAAAGCCGTCATATCACAAAATCCAACCACTGCCAGTAATAAGTGGCCTAGTAAAATAAATGGATAAACAACCATCACATCCCTCCGTCTTTTTTGCATTTCATCTCTCTGCATTTACTTTCTTTGGTTCATCTCGCACACTCGATCCCTAGCTACTACTCCTAGTATCCCTAGCTACTACTCCTAGGGCCAGTTCTTTTGGCGGCTTAAAAAAATAAGCCGTCTCTTCCCCAGCTTTTCCCATAAGACTAGTCACAGTGGAGAGTAACATTAAGGCGCCTCACTCATTTATATGGCTTCTAAACTACTACTAGTACTCCCTTCATTTTTATATACAAGGCCACAAACTCAAATTACAGGTACTCCCTCCGTCTAGGTGAGTAAGTCATCTTAGGTTGTGCACCATGACCAAGGAGGAGGATAAAACGAGAGAACTTAATGTTCATTTGCTAATTAATAGCATTGCATGCAATGAACTAACCACTGCATGTCGTGTTTGGTAGTCTCAAGTCATTAAAAGCATGCACACCCCACATCTCTTATTGGTTGATATGTCAAGAAACAAGAAACGAGGTAGAATTTATTTCACCGCGCCTAAGTGTTTTGGGATTATTTGGTTTTCGTAAGATGACTTACACACCTAGACGGAGGGAGTACCAAGATAAAAATCAATGTGTGCTTTACAAGTCAATTTATTTTCTCGTTTACTGGGTTAATTAATAGGGTGCATGCACATTAGAAGAAATTGAGTGGCCGTTAGAGAGGAAGTAGATGAGTTTGTCATTATCATCCACTACATGCATGCTAGTAATTAAGCCATGGGTTACTAGTACGAGGAAACATCATTAATATTTGTCTCGATTACTGTTGGTGGCCTTGTATAGATGCAAAATGTGTTTTTTATAGTGGCCTTGTGTACAAAAATGGAGGGAGTAACTCCGTCCTGGTGTATTCGTTACCATTGTAATTTGTGGTAAATTTTGACCAAAGATTTAACTGATAAAATTTTAGTGCATGTGACATCACAAACATTTCATTAGTTAAATTTATGATCAAAATTTGACATAGATTACAATGGGGACCAATAAACCAGGACGGAGCTAGTAGTAAAGGGATTACTACTAATCTAGAAGCCTAAACAAACTGGCCCCTGGTACTCCTACTAGTAGTACTAGTACTCAAGCTGGAATTCCAATTGCACGACACAACTTGTTAGGCAACAAATTCGATACAGGGTGTAGGAAGCGGTTTGGGAATTTGCATGCCTTTCCGACCAGTGAGATACTCCGTACAAAGTACGACAGAGAAATAACCACAGAGAAGGAAGCTAAAAGTAAACAATCAAACAAGCATTTTTGCATTTGTTTTGCATTGAATCGTTTCACCAGCTTGACTAGTGCTGTTTTTCTACTTTTACAAAAACCACATTGTAATGTTAAAACGTGCATTTGCCCGTACATAAGTAATAGTAGTACTCCCTCCGTCTAGGTGTGTAAAGTCTTCCCTCCTACTTGGTCACGGTGCACAACCAAAGATGACTTGTTCACCTGGACGGAGGGAGTAGCACAGTCTGCAAGCATATATAGAGAGAGACGTGTAGTGCGATAGTACTCCCTCCGTTCCAAAATAGATGACCCAACTTTGTACTAACTTTGTACTAAAGTTAGTACAAAGTTGAGTCATCTATTTTGGAACGGAGGGAGTATATAGTACTAAAGTTTGTGTTGTATGCACCTACTTACAAAATGCGTACGGATACACAAGGTTTCCAAACTTTCCCTCTTACATACTTAATTAAGGACGCTAATAATTCCCGAACGTTCGGGATTTATCATTTGCGTCCCAAAACTAATGAGATCACCTTACGAAACTAAATTATACTCCCTACTAAAAGCAACGGCGCTCGCAGGAGCGCTTGCGGCGTGCCACGAGTGCCCTAGTGCGCGGCCGTTTCCCAGTGCGCCGACACAACGCCTCTTCATCAGCCTCGCAACTCGCGAGGTGCTGATTGGCGGCTTGCCGGCGGGCGAGCGCGATCTCACTGGTCTGGTGATCCGGCGCCAGCAGGTACTCCTCCTCGCTAGAAGCGTGCACCCGGTCCACGTACCGCCAAGCGTAGATGAGGCGCTTGGGCCCGACTGCACTCAGGGCTTTGGCACGGGCGTCCTCCGCCACCCTCACGGCCCTTCCACGAGGCTTCTGCCAAAGAGCCAATTGCCTGACTCTCTCGGACGCGACATAGACCTGCCAGGCAGCTTGCCCCGCGGCGCGCTTCTCTTCCTCGGCCTTCTTCTCCGCCTCTATTTTGGCGTCCTCTGCCGGCGGCAAAGCCTCCCACATGGCGACATCCATTTCTTTCCAAAGCTCCTCAAGGCTGGGGGGCTCGGCGGGCAGCGCGGTGTTCTCCTCGTAGCGGGAGCTAACACGTCCTCCGACGCGTCCTCCGATGCGCGTGCTGGCGAGATTGGGAACACCGACGCGTCCACCTCGACGCGTCGCGGCGAGGAGTGGAACGCCGACGCGTCCTCCTCGACTAGTGGCGGCGAGGAATGGAACGGCGACGCGTGACCATCCGGGCGGTGCAGTGAGGGGCACTTAGGGCTTGGGAGGGGCGATGCCATGGTGGTCGACGTGAGAGGGAGGGGGAGGAGATAGCAATGAACGTGAGTGTTCTTCCGAATGCCGTGGGAGGCGCAGTATTTATAGCGAGCAATGGCACACCTACGTAAGATATGGACTGAGTTGCACTGACTTAACTGCAGGTCCAGTTGCGTCACTGACATGTGGGCCAGACCCTTGTTGGGCCCATATGTCAGTGACCTAATGCACCTGCAGTTAAGTAACTGAAGCAATGTCCCGGAAGATATGTTGCGTGATTAACGTAAAAGCTACGTGGGCATATTTGTTGGAGTAAATTACGGGGGAGGGAAGGGGTGGAAATATTGCTGGTCACAACGGATTGGACGAGCGTGGGGGGAGGAGAGTCATGCATGCAGATTTTTTCCACACGGGGTGGAGTGGTGGGACCGCCGGATGGAGAAGGAGAGTCTGGCAGGCATATTGTTTCCACACATGGAGAGGAAAAGATTTGGAGACGAACGGGCTTCCTACAGGTATGGGGAACGGTGCATAATAAGTCATCTTGCATGCCGGGCTAGATATAGTTTCAAGTCATTAAAAACATACACGCCCCACACATGTTCATATTTCAAGGTGCACTAAATTATTGCATGCGATGATTAAGGCTGGCCATAATGGTGGTATCTTAGCTGGTATCATGCACACGGGAATAGCAAACATGCTGATGTGGCAAAGAATTAAAGAAGAGAGGGGGGTTAGAGTAACTAGTGTTCATGCATGCATTGGTAAACACATTTTTATGTGAAGAACGACATCATTAGTTGAGTACTTTTGTAGACTTCAAAAACTATTCCTCCACCTCTACTATCTTGCTAAGAGTAGGTGAAAATTTTGAATCGAGCCCTTTAAACTAGAAGGGAGGTAGTAGTACTCTAATACTAGCTAACCTTGTTATGATGACAAGATAGGACATGGCACGCACCTGGATGGAGGAACTAGTCTGCATTGTGCATTTGAGTTTTGTTTGAAGTCAATGTACCTCTACTTTGTCCAAACTTATAGAAAAATGTATCAACATTCACAATGTCAAATCAATATTTTTACACTCATTATAAAACGTAGTTCTTATACTCATTATAATCAGTATTGTAGATATTGATATTTATAGTATAAATTTGGTCAAACACTTTGCAAATGGTTGACGGGAGTAAAAAGGACCAGAGGGAGTATCATGCATGCGGAGTAGGCAAAAAATTGCTCATTTATAGCCGGTCGAAGTATCAAAGGGCGCGACCGCACGAGGGAGGCGAAGGTCATGGGAGGCGCGACGGTTGACGGAATTAAGTGAAGTTACATCCACGCGCCGGCATGGTGTGCGAACAGGCAGAAGCTATACCGTCAGGCCTACGATATGTGTCTAGTAGACATGACATCTAGTGGGTCCCGCATAGTTCTCGAGAACTCTTTGGGGGCTTGCAGCTGTTTATCCACCGGGCAAGCCAGCAACCCCACGCCGTTCGCACGCCCTACTCGTCCCCGTCTTCTACCTTACAACAGTTCGCTCCCAGTCGTCCTGTCCTTTCACATTAGTTCGCTCCCAGTTTTTTTGCGGGGTACAACAGTTCAACTTCTCCTAACCCTTCTCCAAAATCCATGGCCTCCCAAATCTCCATGGTCGCCGCTGAGTACCAGGTTAGAGCCATCACCGGCGATGAGTTCATCGTCATCTACACACGTGGATCCGCGACGGTGAAAGCATGGCTTGCTCGCTTCCTACACATGTTCAACAGTTCAACGGATGAGTGGGTCGCTGGGCTAGATGTTGAGTACACCACAGTCCTCGAAAGAGAGAAGATTCTAAAGGACACAGAGGAAGAAGCCCACCATGATCCAGGTTTGCGTACATAACATTTTCTTGGTCTACCACATATGCCATGCCGACGTTGAGTGCCAGGATTTTAAGAACTTCCTCAAGGAAAAAAGAGTCAAATTTGTTACTGTAGACTTTAGGAACGACAGGGATGTCCTGCATCGGATAGGTCTCGTTGTAGGCCAGCCCTTCGATCTCCAGATGGCAAGCCTGGTGTCCTCCTCTCAACCTTCAATGCTGACCCTGGCAGCAGCCATGATTGATCCTTCGTACGCTAAACTGAAGAAACCTCATCACGAGTTTCATGATGCATGGGAGTCAAAGACATTAGATGAAGATCACATCCTGTACGCATCAATGGATGCCTACCTTTGTTTAAATATCTACAAGGGTTGGATGAAGAAGTAGAGCCCAGTGTCCGGTTCAAGCAAAGAAGCGTCGACGAAGAGGAAGAGGAAGAGGGACGAGGACGAAGTCGAGGACGTGGACTCGGACTCCGAGTAGGTGGCAGTGCCGTCGCTCATGCTGGTTCTACTGCAGTGTCAAGCGGACTAGTTGCTTAGTTTATTTTCAAGGGTGTGTTGTGCTGAGGCCCCAGCAGAACTATGTTTATGTTCTTTCTCGTTATTTGAACTCTTTAGTACGTACAGTAGTACTAGTACTATGTCTTACTACTGTTCTTCTTGCAGTTGGTACTACTGCTCGTATCTTCGTGTTCCTACTGTACTTAATACGTTCGTACTAGTAGTATAATTTGGGTCAGTTGATTTGTAAAGAAGTTTGACGGAGCGAAGGAAGAAGATGGCAGAAGAGGTGGAAGAAGCCCTTCTAGCCATCCTTGTTGCATCAAAAGTCTCACAAGAGTCGACTGACCCAAATTGCTCCTTCAGATTGCAGGATCCATGTGGCATTCAAGGTCTCGAAGGTACATTCCGCGTCTGCACCCGGTTTGCGGGCTCAACGCGCACGCGACCAGCTTCTGCCGCGACAGCCACCATGCGCGCCTCCTCCTCGCGGGCGGAGACGACAATGACACGCTAGTTCCTCCTCGCCGGCGTGCTGGAGCACACGCTCGTCCTCCTCTTCGTACGCTGCGTGCATAGACGCGGCTCCACCAGCTGCTCGCGTGCTTGGCAGCGCGGCGGCATCGCGAGGAGGGACTGCAGACGACATGAGCGGGTGAGCCTTCGGCTTCATGGCACAGGGATGGCGGCGACACGGCGGTGATGGGCGAGAAATTGTTGGCCGGAGCAGGCGGGCTCCCGCATGTGCAACGGCGGCGGCGGCATATTAATGAGTGCGCGTATGGGAGCTTACTTTAGTTTTATATAGGGTTGGTCAAACTTAAAAGAAAGCCGTACTAGTACATGTAAACATTAGACTTAGGCAGCGCTTTTTTTAGTTAGTGTCGTGGTTCTAAGTTTGACAGTAGAATAGGGGGTAGGGATGTAGAGGCAAGGTCCTAGCTATGGAGAAGCTGTACGCACGAGTTTTACGAGTTCAGGCCCTTCTCGGAGGAAGTAACAGCCCTACGTCTCAGAGCCCGAAGGCGGTCGACTGGATTATATGCGTGTGTGTTACAAGGGGTGCGAACCCTTGTCACTAAGGAGGGGGTGGATTATATAGAGTTTGCCAGACCCCTCCGGCCCTCAATTACACAGGGTTTAAGGTACATTAAGACAGGGCGTTACTGGTAATGCTAGTAATAAAGAGACATAATCACCATTAAAGCTACGACGTAATGACCGACCGTTGCAGTATGGAGTGGCTTTAGATCTTCTGCCAGTCAAGTGATAGTCTCCATGGTCGAGTGACTTTAAGTCTGTCGAGTAGAATGCTTCATGGTCGAGTGGATGATGATTCTTCTTTGAATGCTACTGGTTCTAGGGTGATGTCCTTGGGGAGGGTATTTAGGTCAGGCCTATGACCCTACCCTAGGTACATGTCCTCATCATTAGCCCCCGAATGGATCAGGGTTTGAGTGGAGAAGGAGTTGAAAATACTTCCGACTCATTTTTCGCGCTTCGGGTGTGTCTTGTTTTGGATCAATGAACGGAGGTGGTGACACCAACTTCTTTTTTAGTCGCCTTTATCCATTCCTGTTTTGTCGACTGAACTTTTGCTGGAAGTGGTCCGAGTGCTAATGTGGAGGAGATCTTTCGTCTGACAAGTTGTTCTGCTGCCCGCGGATCTCGCGGGATTCAAATTTCGGGAAGCGCGCAGGGCGGAGGAGGCCGCAGTAATCGGGCTGGATAAGGCAAGGCCGCCTCAATTCCCGCGCCGCCTTTTTTGCCACGTATCGCGCGTGTGACTGTTGCGGGATTTGATAAGATTGCCCGGGCCTACAGGTCAGTCACTCGGAAGCAACCCCATATAAGGCGTCGGACCGGGGTTTTTGAACAGTGTGTCCTCATTCTTCTTCTCTCTTCTCAATTTTCCGCACTGCGCCTGCTCCTCCTCTAGTGCCGCCGCCCCGCTCGAGCTCCGTCTGCGGCTATGGGGAAAGAAAAGACGGTGGCTCTGGAGCGTGCGAAGAAGGCGACGGCGAAGGCGAAGGGATGAAAGTCCAGCCGGGGCAGATCCTCATCGCGTTCCGGTTTGCCGCACGGCTGGATCCAGGGCGACTGGATCCGGCCGACGATCAGTCAGGATGACCTCGATGATCTAGCGGAGGAGGGGCTAATTCTTCATGGGTCAGCGCGGCTCCCGGAGGATGAGACCGAACCTCGCCCGCGGGAGGGTGAGTGCGTCCTCCTTGCCATTCACATCGACCGTGGATTTTCTCTGCCTCCGCATCCTTTTTTCCGGGCTTTCTTGAATTTCTTTGGAGCACAACTTCATCACTTTTCCCCCAACACCATCATATATCTTGCTGCTTTTGTGTCTCTGTGCGAAAACTTCTTGGGTTGTCGACCACACTGGGGTCTCTTCAAGCACATATTCACGTGTCGCTCCCAGTCGGTCAAAAAGGCTAACCCGAGTGACGAGAGGACTCAGGTGATCCAGATGTGTGGGGGTCTTGGGATTCAGATGTGGGGTAAAAGTTCTTTCCCAGCCATAACTCTTCCTGAGTCAGTACGAGGATGGCAGTCGACCTCGTTTTACTACAAAGACAAGCCGACTCCAAGTCAGTCGACTGGACTTCCTCCTTTTTTATGGCTCGCGTCGAGAAGCCCTCCGCCTTGAAAGTGACTCCAGGGGAGAAAGCGGAGGTGAAAGTGCTGGTTGAGCGAGTGGTCTATCTCATCCGTGAGGGTGTAACTGGAATGGATCTGTTGGAAGTCTTCCTCAGATGACGCATTCAGCCACTTCAAGCCCGCGATCACTGGATGTGGATGTACTCTGGCATTGACGATTCCACTCGGGTGCACCCAGAAGAAGTCGACGAGGATACGGTGGAGAAGTGGTTGAAGTGTTGTCACGACCGGTTTTCCAATAAAAATATTTATTGAGAGACCGATCCCTTTTATGGACCAGTGAAGAAAAATCCCTTCTCACTGGTAGACAATATCTTGGCCACAGAAGAAAAATACCAGGAGTACTGAATATAATACAAAGTTGAGCGGAGACTGCTCAACAATTTAATACAAGCGCGCCGATAAAACATAACGGCGGATAGGGTGGCATAACTACTAACTCACGATAGGAGTGGTGGTGGAAATATCACAGCGATGAGGGTGATATGACTCCTGAAAACTAACAACTCTTCGAGCGTCGGAGTGAGGCTCGAGGAGACTTATTGCGGGTGGCGGAAGCGTATATAATACAAGTGACCAATATCCAGGATCGCACGGGACTGACTCGGACTCCTCTAGGCGTCGGACTCACTATGAAACTCTTCATCCATGAGATCGCCTTCGTCAACATCTGGCCAAATCAACAAGCCAGGTGAGTACTATGAAAGTACTCGCAAGACAGTTCGGACATAAGATATAACAAATGTAAACATGATGCATATGAATAGATTAACAAGTGCACTCAAACATAGAGATAATAATGCATGGGAAATAAAAGAGAAGTCGGGCGGTAGTCCTCCCGAAATCCCAAAGTAAATACTGAGGGCCAAGCGAGTGTCTGAATGACTCCTCGAGAGGAAAATGCAAGAATAACAATGCCGCAGTCGGGCGTCAAGGCGACACCACATAAAGGGCTTATATTGAAGGTAAAGACAAACTTGCCACAGTCGGACGTCTGAGCGACATCACATAAAGGGCTTATATTGAAAGTAAAGATAAACTTGCCACAGTCGGACGTCTGAGCGACATCACATAAAGGGCTTATATTGAAAGTAAAAGACAAACATGCCACAGTCGGACGTCTGAGCGACATCACATAAAGGGCTTATATTGGAAGTAAAAGACAAACATGCCACAGTCGGACGTCTGAGCGACATCACATAAAGAGCTTATATATCATAACTTGATATCTCAGTGGCTCAAGAATTCAACACTGCAAGGGCATAATCAAATATGAAATAAACAACAGGGTTAGTCCAACCACAGAATAACGTTCAACCAATATACCAATCAAGCTTCTTCACCGGGGAAAATACCATGAGGACTTGACATAGATATGGGTTCACTGATCACGGTCCTTGACCATAGATACGATGACTCGGAAGGATTTGACTCTGCAGAGTTTGTACTTTAACCACAGCCAACGGATTTCAGTAGTCACGGGGACTAGTTCCGTTTACGGTGTTTTGGAAGAAACACATCTAACAAGTACACACCCATTCAACATTCCGAAGCCGGGAAATCACCCTCGGCAACGTTCAAGAAAAACCTTGAGACGGGGAGGCTACAACCTCGCGTAGCATGGGATCAAATTTCTATACGCGCGCTCTAAGGGGTGCCCCCCTCTCGGTCCCAACCGGAAACACCCATGCCCCCTGACCGGATGACTGGCTTTAATCCAGGGCCATGGAACCCTCATCTCGGCCCCTCTATTTGGTGTGTACATGGAAAGAGGTTACCAACTTACTAAACCGCATTCTGGCAGAAAACATGTGGTAGCACGGAAGGGGGAAGAACGATAAGGTGACTCCGTCCACGTTAACATTGGAATTTATCGGATGACGTAAGGCTGGCATGCTACAACAGTACCACCTTACTGCCCTTCATGTCACCACATGACTAGGCCATCTCTCATCAGAGATCATAGTAACTTCAGAACACACGGGTAGTTGCCTCACATGCAATGAGATACTCACCGATGCTCATATGCCATGCACAACCTTTCAAGCAAACATGCAAAACACCTATCATATCAAAGGTTCAAACATGCTTGCCTGGTTCGGAGAAGTCGGAGTCTAGCTCGGCGAAGTTCGCGGCTCCGTCACTTCTTCCGGAACCTACGGTATAGCAAAAATGCATACTAACGTGAAAACCAACGCGTGCATAAAAGTTGTCTCAAATTTTTTCCAAATAAATCCTATAAAAAATTAGATAAAAATATAAGACTGTCAGAAAAAGAATCACTCAAAAATCACTTTTTATTAAAAAGTTATAAGGGTTTTAGTCCAGGGACTAATCTATGATGAAACAGAAAAGATCCAGGGACTTAACTGAGAAAACAGAAAACGGTTCGAAGAGAAACGCGCCAGCCCACAGAGAAAACGTACTTGCCCGAAGGCGCCAACAGAAAACGCTTCGGGGGAGAGAAAGAAGAGAGGCTGACGTGGGGGTCCCACATGTCAGGTTCAAATCCTCGCCGGCGCCCGAAGGCTGCGGTGGTCGCCGGCGTCGAACCACGGCGAGTTAGGGAGATCGGAGTGTACCAAGAGATTCAGCGTGTCCTTCCGCGTCGGTGGGTGGTGGACTTGGTCGTCGGAGAGCACCACGTCGACGGCGACACTTTCTCCGGCGGACGGCGGCTCGGGCGATGGTGGAGAACTCCGGTGGGTGCTGCAAACTCTGAATTGAAGCGCGGGTCAGGAGCGTGGATGTACTAGAGAGCTACTGGCAAGAGCTGGGGGTTAGGGATGCACGCACGGGAGCGAATCGAGCTGGGTCCCGTGGCGGGTCGCGGCGGCCGGAGTTGAGGAAGAAGGCTCCCTCGGGGCTCTTCCAGTGGCTAGGCGGGGTGTTGGAGGTATGCAGAGGTGGTGTGGGTTCGAGGTGGAGCTCGGGGCCTCTATTTATAGGTGGCTCGAGGGGGTGGCCGTGAACGGAATCGCTCCAGCGAGCAATTACGGCGAGGCAGTGGCTTGGCAAGGAGCTTGAGTGGCCAGGCAGCATCAGTGAGGTGTACTGGTGCCGTTCCCCCGCTAATCCTGGTCGGTCTTGGCGTAATGGCGCCGGTCCATAGCGGGGTGGCCGTACGGGCACGGCGGCGGCAGAGAGCGCGCTCCGCGCCCAGCGGTTCACGACGAGGGTGGCAGCGCGCACTGGGGAGTGGAAGACCACGCGGCGGCCTCCGGTGGCTTGGGCGGCGCTGGACGGCGCCGTCTGCGCTGCCCCTCTCTCTGGCGGCCTCAAAGCCGCCGCTGGCGTCGGTCACGGGGTGGCGCACCTCCTCCTGCTCGTCGCCGACGCCCGCAACCTTCCAGGCGCTCGTGCGGTGCAGAGGACAAGGGGGAGGGGACAGGAAGCACGGCGACGCCGGGGCACTGGCGAGATCGACAACGGACACTGAAGAAACGACAGTAGTTTCAGACACTGTTAACTGAACATGACTGAACATTACAGAAACAGTGTCCAGCAGGTGTTCGATGAAATGATTTGGCAAGAAGAAAAATTTTCCTGGAGCTGGGACTTGGTGAGGTGACCTCTCAATACACCCAGAGGCTGCCTGATTTTTCTCAGATTTTTAGGAGAAGGATTTGTATGAATTTCATCAAATTTGGCAAATCTGGTCCAAACTTGCGGCAAGTGTAGTTTGAAAAATTTGAACTGAAGACCAGTGGATCTTCATTGATCTTGGTTGAGGGTTCAAAGGACTATCTAGGGAAATTGGTTTGGGGGCAAAAATCAAAACAGAAAGGGTAGCTCCTTTGTAAACCTCCAAGGATCAAGATAAAAGGCAGAAATTGTTTTTGATAGGAAATAAATGGAAATAATATATGGAGAGGTTCAACTTGCTGGATTTGAAGTACATCATGATCCAAAGATGAGGAAAGGCTTATGAGAGGGGATTTACACTTAGGTCATGGCAAGGGAGATTTTTGAAAGTGGAAAAGGATCATTCCAAAAGCCATAGGGCTTTTCAAAGGAATTTTCAAAAGACATTTTTTTCAACTGAAAAGCATTTTGGTTTGAGTCCAAATAAGAGGGAAAACCTCCAAGACCACAAAAAAGAAAAATCAAGTCTTGGGTAAATCCAAATAAAACTCTTGCCATAAAGAGAATATTTTGAGAGGGAGGGTTCTTTTGAAGAAAAATTTTAAATCACCTCCCTCAAGTCAAATAAAAATTTTGAAAAGGCCAAATAAAATTTTGGGTGTCACAACACCTACCCCCTTAGGAAAAATCTCGTCCTCGAGATTTTAGCTGATCCTCAAATAGATACGGATACTCTGCCTGGAGAAAATCCTCCCTTTCCCATGTAGCTTCATCCTCAGTGTGGTTGCTCCACTGAACTTTGAAAAATTTTGTCGTTTTCTGACGGGTCCTCCTTTCAGACTCTTCCAAAATCTTTACTGGCCGCTCTCTGTAGGTGAGGTCTGGTTGCACATCAATGACTTCATGGGATACATGCTTCTCCGGGTTACTTACACATTTTCTCAATTGTGAGACGTGGAATACGTCATGGACGTCTGACAGCTCCTTGGGTAGGTCTAGTTTGTAGGCTACCGTGCCTCTTCGTGCAACTATGCAGAATGGTCCAATAAACCTTGGGGCTAGCTTCCCCTTAATTTTGAACCGTTGCAGACCCCTCATAGGAGACACTCGGAGATATACGAGATCACCGGGTGCAAAGCTGACCTCACGATGTTTTTGATCGTAATAGCTCTTCTGTCGGCTTTGGGCTGTCTTGAGTCTGTCCCTGATCTGTTTAACTTTCTCCTCGGCCTCCTTGAGCATGTCTGGGCCGAAGATACGACTGTCACCTGTTTCTGACCAATTTAGTGGGGTACGACACCTCCGTCCGTACAATGCTTCAAAGGGTGCCATTTGTAAGCTGCTTGGTAACTGTTGTTGTAAGCAAACTCGGCATACGACAAACTTTCTTCCCAACTGGACCCATAGGTGAGTACACAGGCTCTCAGCATGTCCTCTAGGATTTGGTTCACACGTTCCGTTTGTCCATCAGTCTGAGGGTGGTACGCTGTACTGAAAGCTAGTTGCGTGCCCAGAGCTTGTTGCAGGTGATCCCAAAATTTGGAGACAAATTGGGTGCCTCGGTCGGATATTATAGTCTTTGGGACTCCATGCAAACAAACTATACGGGAGAGATAAAGCTTGGTCAGCCTTTGTGTGGAGTAGGTAGTCTTCACGGGAATGAAATGAGCAACCTTGGTTAGTCGGTCTGTGATGACCCATATGGCGTCATTTCCGCGTTGTGATCGAGGTAGTCCAACGATGAAGTCCATTCCTATTTCATCCCATTTCCACTCCGGTATCCTGTTTGGCTGGAGTAGCCCTGCTGGCTTTTGATGCTCGGCCTTGATGCGCTGACATGAATCGCAACAAGCAATAAATGCGGCTATATCCCTTTTCATACCGTGCCACCAAAATCTTTCCTGAATGTCTTTGTACATTTTGGTCCCTCCAGGGTGGATCGAGTATGGAGCGGTGTGGCTTTCGGCTAGGATTTGTTGCTTGAGTTCCTCAATGTTAGGTACGCAAAGTCTGTCTCCGTACCATAATATTCCTTCACTGTCTGTGACGAACTATGAAGCCTTACCAAGGTTCATTTTCCTTTTTATACCTTCGATGCTGGGGTGTCCCTGCTGAGCCTTCTTAATTTGTTCCACTAGGGTGGGTTGTATCTCCAGATTTGTTACGGTGCCCTCAGAGACTAACACCATGTTGAGCCTAGCGAACTCTTGGTGAAACTCAGGCCTCAAGTTTTGTGGACCGTCGTTGTCCGGGCTGGGGTTCCGACTAAGGGCATCAGCCACTACATTTGCTTTCCTTGGATGGTAGTGAATGCCGACATCATAGTCCTTGACCAATTCCAACCAGCGTCGTTGGCGTAAATTTAGCTCTGGCTGTGTGAAAATATATTTAAGGCTCTTATGGTCCGTATATATTTCACAACGATTTCCCAACAGAAAGTGTCTCCACTCCTTGAGTGCATCGATGACCGCTGCTAGCTCCAAGTCATGAGTTGGATAATTTTCCTCATGTTTCCGCAGTTGCCTGGAGGCATACGCGACAACTTTACCATCCTGCATCAGCACACATCTGAGGCCCTTTCGGGACGCGTCACAATATACTTCAAAACTCTTGTGTATGTCTGGCACAGTAAGGACCGGTGCGGTTGTTAGTTTCTTCTTGAGTTCTTGGAAGCTTTTCTCGCATGCTTCCGTCCATACGAACTTCTTGTCCTTTTTGAGCAACTGTGTCATTGGTTTTGCCACAGTGGAGAATCCTTCAATAAATCTTCTGTAATATCTAGCCATTCCTAAGCAACTCCGCACATCTGTCACGTTGGAGGGTGGTTTCCAGTCAAGTATGGCTTTGACTTTTTCTGGGTCTACGGCCACGCCTTCTTGGTTTAATATATGGCCTAGGAAACCAACTTGCCTTAGCCAAAATTCACACTTGCTAAATTTGGCGTATAACTGATGTTTCCTTAATCCTCCCAAATAATTCTGAGATGCTCGGCATGCTCTTCTGGTGTCTTTGAGTAAACCAGAATATCGTCAATGAACACCACAACAAATTTGTCCATGAATTTCATGAACACTTTGTTCATGAGGTGGACGAAATATGCGGGGGCGTTCGTTAGTCCAAAAGGCATCACTGTGAACTCATATAATTCGTATCTGGAGGTAAATGCTGTCTTAGGGATATCTTCTGTCCGTACTTTCAATTGATGATATCCCGATCTCAAATCAATTTTTGAGAACACTTTGGCTTGCGCGAGCTGGTCAAACAAATCATTTATCCGTGGCATCGGATATTTGTTTTTGATGGTGACCATATTGAGAGCTCGATAGTCTATACACAGTCTCAGTGTCACATCCTTTTTCTTGGCGAATAATACTGGCGAACCCCAAGGTGAGGAACTGGCTCGAATAAAACCTTTGTCCAGTAATTCCTTTATCTGTTTCTTCAATTCTACCAATTCTGAGGGTGCCATTCTATAAGGTTTCTTATAGATGGGAGCGGTGCCAGGTGCTAGTTCAATGCTGAATTCTATCTCTCGGTCTGGTGGCATGCCTGGTAGTTCTTCAGGAAATACGTCAGGAAACTCGCATACCACTGGGACTTTTCTCAGTTCTGAAATGTCCACTTTGTTCAATTTTGGTTGCTGTGACCGTGGTCTTTCTTGAGCTGTAACCTTTATTGTCTTGCCGTGATGATGAGTGAGGATCACAGTCCGATTGAAACAATCAATAAATCCTTTGTTGGTGGTTAACCAGTCCTTCCCTAGGATGACATCCAGTCCTTTGTTTTCCTACACGATAAGATTAGCTTGAAACTGTAGTCCTTCGAACTCAATGATCATTCCTTGGCAGTAACTCTGAGCGATCTTCTTATTTCCGGGGGACTTGATGATCATCGATTTTTCCAAGGGAAGTATCGGAAAACCATGTTGCAAAACAAAATTCTTCGAAACGAACGAATGGGAAGCTCCAGAATCAAACAAAACCGTGGCAGGTACTGTGTTGACAGGGAACGTACCGAGCACGATGTCTGGGGCATTCTGCGCTTCTTCCTTGGTCACATGGTTCAGGTGACCCTTCCTGTGGTTGTTGTTGGGATTGAAATTGTTGCGCTTTGGGGCTGGATTATTCCCACCATTGTTCGGCTTGGGGCCGAGTTCCTTGGTTTTGGGCACTGTTTAGCATAGTGCCCTTCTTCACCACAAGCATAGCATGTGACCCCTAGACGGTACGTGAAGTCCTTGTCCCTGGAATGAAACTGTTTGGTTGGCCTTAGATCAGTAGTCGTGGATCTCCTTACTTCAGTCCTCTGAGCATCAGTCTTGCTTCGGTTGTTGCGAGCAAGGGTCGTCTTATCCCTCTTTCACTTACAGATATCTTCCAGACTACGACGCTCATTCTCCAAGGTAATGGCCTTGTCAACCAGAGTTTTAAAATCCGGGAAAGTGTGCACAACCAGTTGGCATCTTAGTGCCGGTGCCAGGCCGTCCAAGAATTTTTCCATCCTCTTGTTCTCTGTCATGTGCTCGTCGTAGGCATAACGAGATAGCTGGGTAAACTGACCGTTGTATTCTGTCACTGACATGCCTCTTTGCTTGAGGTCATCAAATTCTCTCTTCTTGATTTTTATGATGCTCCTGGGGATGTGTGCCCCACGAAAGCCTTCCTTAAGCTCTTCCCAGGTGATGTTGTGTTCACTGGGATGCATGTGTAGGAAGTTTTCCCACCATGCTGCAGCTGCTCCAGTAAGGTAGTGTGGTGCATAAAGCACCTTCTCATGATCTGAACACTGAGCAATAATCAGCTTCCTTTCGATGTCACGAAGCCAATCATCGGCTTCCAGCGGCCTATCGGTGTGAGCAAACGTTGGAGGGCGTGTCTTCTGCAATTCAGACAGCTTGGAGTGTGGTTGATAGGCTCACGGTGGTTTCCCATATTGATGACGTGATTCATCATTTCTTGGTGCTGTTGCTGGCTTTGTTCGAAAAGGCGGCATACTTGAGACAAGGCTGCTTCGCTGTCCTGTTGACTGGACTGTCCCTGAGTGAAGTTGTTGCTAGTCTGTGTCCCATAAACTTCTTCTGGCTGATTGGGCATGGAACGAGTCCACGGACGAGACATTTTTCCAGTCTGGGGTATTATTTAGCAAAGCTCATGAGAAGAACTGTGCGGCACAAGGAAAATCTTGCAAGGCAAAAAATAAAGTTTGAAAGACCTCAAGATTTTTCGAGAAAACATAAGCGATTTCGAACGGAGAAGAACTGCTTAACACAATCTTACACGCGACACGCAAACATACGATACAACACTCAGGATGTGCATACACATTCCCGACATGTTATTAGACTAGCACACTCCTTTGGAAAGCAGCGTACATAACTACTACAAACTAACGTACAGATAAAACACATCATACAAGCAGACATAACGCGCGGCTACTCGGCGCTCTCAGTCGGAGATGGTGACGATGTCCTTTCCCTTGTCGAGGGCAAGACTCGGAGATGCAGGAGATTCAACCTCCACCTCCTCTCTAGCAGGCTCCTGGCGCGTAGCACTGCGCTGCGGGGATGGCGCGGGTGCGATAGGCGGTTCTGCGGGTGTGGCTGGTGGTGCAGCTCTGACTGGAGTAGGAGCGATGACTCGGTCGAACTCCTCAGTGGTAGGCAGACGGCGAGCAGTGGCCAAAATGGCCGGTGCATAAGAGGCTGAAGACGAGACGAATGTCAGAGGTGGTGCCGTGTGGAGAAGCTCCTTCCTACTGGCAGGACCGCCCCGAACTAAGTCCATGCGGGCAGCCACAAGATCGTCCACGAGGTTGTCGAAGGATTCCTCCAGAGCTTTGAGGTACTCGACAACCATCTCGATGGCTTCATCTCGCTCCCCCCGATGGCAGGCGAATGCATAGTGACAAGTATATGGCACATGGCATGGGAGGTAGCGGTAGCGACGAGTCTTCATCATAGGAAGAATGTCCCAAAGGCGAGCTATCGCCTCACGGGCAGCCATCTGCATGGCATGCCTCTCCGTAGGCATGGCCCTTCCCAGAAAATGGAAGTGGCGAGATGCAGAACGTCCTCCCTTGAATTGCACCACGGCCTGGTGCATAGACACGTCGTCGCTGAGCTTGTGCTGGTAAAGCTTGAACTCCAGACGAGTTGCTGGCCCGATCGCGAGCTTGGTGATGGAGACGAGGAGTTTGACAAACCCCTCGGGCATGTTCGTGAACACTCGAGTCTCACAGTTGCTGCCAGCCATCTACAAAAGTAGGCAAAAATTCTGAGTAGTCATGTCATAAATTTATGATGACCAACAGAAAATAGCTACATTTGCAAAATGCTGAAAAAGCTCAAAGGACGCTAATAACCGATTAGCGATCGCACCTAGTGGTTTCCTACAGTCAGCCTGGCTCTGGTACCAAGCTTGTCACGACCGGTTTTCCAATAAAAATATTTATTGAGAGACCGATCCCTTTTATGGACCAGTGAAGAAAAATCCCTTCTCACTGGTAGACAATATCTTGGTCATAGAAGAAAAATACCAGGAGTACTGAATATAATACAAAGTTGAGCGGAGACTGCTCAACAATTTAATACAAGCGCGCCGATAAAACATAACGGCGGATAGGGTGGCATAACTACTAACTCACGATAGGAGTGGTGGTGGAAATATCACAGCGATGAGGGTGATATGACTCCTGAAAACTAACAACTCTTCGAGCGTCGGAGTGAGGCTCGAGGAGACTTATTGCGGGTGGCGGAAGCGTATATAATACAAGTGACCAATATCCAGGATCGCACGGACTGACTGGGACTCCTCTAGGCGTCGGACTCACTATCAAACTCTTCATCCATGAGATCGCCTTCGTCAACATCTGGCCAAATCAACAAGCCAGGTGAGTACTATGAAAGTACTCGCAAGACAGTTCGGACATAAGATATAACAAATGTAAACATGATGCATATGAATAGATTAACAAGTGCACTCAAACATAGAGATAATAATGCATGGGAAATAAAAGAGAAGTCGGGCGGTAGTCCTCCCGAAATCCCAAAGTAAATACTGAGGGCCAAGCGAGTGTCTGAATGACTCCTCGAGAGGAAAATGCAAGAATAACAATGCCGCAGTCAGGCGTCAAGGCGACACCACATAAAGGGCCTATATTGAAAGTAAAGACAAACTTGCCACAGTCGGACGTCTGAGCGACATCACATAAAGGGCTTATATTGAAAGTAAAGACAAACTTGCCACAGTCGGACGTCTGAGCGACATCACATAAAGGGCTTATATTGGAAGTAAAAGACAAACATGCCACAGTCGGACGTCTGAGCGACATCACATAAAGGGCTTATATTGGAAGTAAAAGACAAACATGCCACAGTCGGACGTCTGAGCGACATCACATAAAGGGCTTATATATCATAACTTGATATCTCAGTGGCTCAAGAATTCAACACTGCAAGGGCATAATCAGATATGAAATAAACAACAAGGTTAGTCCAACCACGGAATAACGTTCAACCAATATACCAATCAAGCTTGTTCACCGGGGAAAATACCACGAGGACTTGACATAGATATGGGTTCACTGATCATGGTCCTTGACCATAGATACGATGACTCGGAAGGATTTGACTCTGCAGAGTTTGTACTTTAACCACAGCCAACGGATTTCAGTAGTCACGGGGACTAGTTCCGTTTACGGTGTTTTGGAAGAAACACATCTAACCAGTACACACCCATTCAACATTCCGAAGCCAGGAAATCACCCTCGGCAACGTTCAAGAAAAACCTTGAGACGGGGAGGCTACAACCTCGCGTAGCATGGGATCAAATTTCTATACGCGCGCTCTAAGGGGTGCCCCCCTCTCGGTCCCAACCGGAAACACCCATGCCCCCTGACCGGATGACTGGCTTCAATCCAGGGCCATGGAACCCTCATCCCGGCCCCTCTATTTGGTGTGTACACGGAAAGAGGTTACCAACTTACTAAACCGCATTCTGGTAGAAAACATGTGGTAGCACGGAAGGGGGAAGAACGATAACGTGACTCCGTCCACGTTAACGTCGGAATTTATCGGATGACGTAAGGCTGGCATGATACAACAGTACCACCTTACTGCCCTTCATGTCACCACATGACTAGGCCATCTCTCATCAGAGATCATAGTAACTTCGGAACACACGGGTAGTTGCCTCACATGCAACGAGATACTCACCGATGCTCATATGCCATGCACAACCTTTCAAGCAAACATGCAAAACACCTATCATATCAAAGGTTCAAACATGCTTGCCTGGTTCGGAGAAGTCGGAGTCTAGCTCGGCGAAGTTCGCGGCTCCGTCACTTGTTCCGGAACCTACGGTATAGCGAAAATGCATACTAACGTGAAAACCAACGCGTGCATAAAAGCTGTCTCAAAAATTTTCCAAATAAATCCTATAAAAAACTAGACAAAAATATAAGACTGTCAGAAAAAGAATCACTCAAAAATCACTTTTTATTAAAAAGTTATAAGGGTTTTAGTCTAGGGACTAATCTGTGATGAAACAGAAAAGATCCAGGGACTTAACTGAGAAAACAGAAAACGGTTCGAAGAGAAACGCGCCAGCCCACAGAGAAAACGTACTTGCCCGAAGGCGCCAACAGAAAACGCTTCGGGGGAGAGAAAGAAGAGAGGCTGACGTGGGGGTCCCACATGTCAGGTTCAAATCCTCGCCGGCGCCCGAAGGCTGCGGTGGTCGCCGGCGTCGAACCACGGCGAGTTAGGGAGATCGGAGTGTACCAAGAGGTTCAGCGTGTCCTTCCGCGTCGGTGGGTGTTGGACTTGGTCGTCGGAGAGCACCACGTCGACGGCGACACTTTCTCCGGCGGACGGCGGCTCGGGCGATGGTGGAGAACTCCGGTGGGTGCTGCAAACTCCGAATTGAAGCGCGGGTCAGGAGCGTGGATGTACTAGAGAGCTACTGGCAAGAGCTAGGGGTTAGGGATGCACGCACGGGAGCGAATCGAGCTGGGTCCCGTGGCGGGTCGCGGCGGCCGGAGTTGAGGAAGAAGGCTCCCTCGGGGCTCTTCCAGTGGCTAGGCGGGGTGTTGGAGGTGTGCAGAGGTGGTGTGGGTTCGAGGTGGAGCTCGGGGCCTCTATTTATAGGTGGCTCGAGGGGGTGGCCATGAACGGAATCGCTCCGGCGAGCAACTACGGCGAGGCAGTGGCTTGGCAAGGAGCTTGAGTGGCCAGGCAGCATCAGTGAGGTGTACTGGTGCCGTTCCCCCGCTAATCCTGGTCGGTCTTGGCGTAATGGCGCCGGTCCTCGGCGGGGTGGCCGTACGGGCACGGCGGCGGCAGAGAGCGCGCTCCGCGCCCAGCGGTTCACGACGAGGGTGGCAGCGCGCACTGGGGAGTGGAAGACCACGCGGCGGTCTCCGGTGGCTTGGGCGGCGCTGGACGGCGCCGTCTGCGCTGCGCCTCTCTCTAGCGGCCGCAAAGCCGCCGCCGGTGTCGGTCACGGGGTGGCGCACCTCCTCCTGCTCGTCGCCGATGCCCGCAACCTTCCAGGCGCTCGTGCGGTGCAGAGGACAAGGGGGAGGGGACAGGAAGCACGGCGACGCCGGGGCACTGGCGAGATCGACAACGGACACTGAAGAAACGACAGTAGTTTCAGACACTGTTAACTGAACTTGAATGAACATTACACAAACAATGTCCAGCAGGTGTTCGATGAAATGATTTGGCAAGAAGAAAAATTTTCCTGGAGCTGGGACTTGGTGAGGTGACCTCTCAATGCACCCAGAGGCTGCCTAATTTTTCTCAGATTTTTAGGAGAAGGATTTGAATGAATTTCATCAAATTTGGCAAATCTGGTCCAAACTTGCAGCAATTGTAGTTTGCAAAATTGGAACTGAAGACCAGTGGATCTTCATTGATCTTGGTTGAGGGTTCAAAGGACTAGCTAGGGAAATTGGTTTGGGGGCAAAAATCAAAACAGAAAGGGTAGCTCCTTTGTAAACCTCCAAGGATCAAGATAAAAGGCAGAAATTGTTTTTGATAGGAAATAAATGGAAATAATATATGGAGAGGTTCAACTTGCTGGATTTGAAGTACATCATGATCCAAAGATGAGGAAAGGCTTATGAGAGGGGATTTACACTTAGGTCATGGCAAGGGAGATTTTTGAAAGTGGAAAAGGATCATTCCAAAAGCCATAGGGCTTTTCAAAGGAATTTTCAAAAGACATTTTTTTTCAAGTGAAAAGCATTTTGGTTTGAGTCCAAATAAGAGGGAAAACCTCCAAGACCAAAAAAAGAAAAATCAAGTCTTGGGTAAATCCAAATAAAACTCTTGCCATAAAGAGAATATTTTGAGAGGGAGGGTTCTTTTGAAGAAAAATTTTAAGTCACCTCCCTCAAGTCAAATAAATTTTTTGAAAAGGCCAAATAAAATTTTGGGTGTCACAAGTGTATAACCGGCAACAAGGATAACCCCAAAGGAGCCAGGAGAATCCCTCCACTCGACCAATCCTACGAACCAGACAAGGTCCGATTCTGAATCACCGAGTGTCATCTTGATTTAACATGCAACTGTTTATGCTTCACCGACTGACTTTGTCTTGCTTGTTTCTTCTAGGCCTTTACTGAAATGTATTCGATGCCCAACGGAGAGCAGGAGCAGGACCCGGAGGGGGAGGCAAGCGGAGGTGAAAGCGGTGAGTGGCACTCCGACGGAGAGGGGGACGAGGAGAGCGACGACTCGAGTGACGAAGAAGAGGTCGACTCTCCTCCCCGCAGGGAAAGGCGATCCAAACTTACTCATGACCCGGCGAGCGCCCGTGACAAGGCGACAGTTCAGACCGGGCAGTCGTCAAAGTGTCCTCGGACGTCCTCTCCGGCACCAACTGAAAAAGTTCCAAAGCAGTCCAAGGTTGTAGTGCAGAAGACTCGGAAGACCTTGCCTAGAATCAAGATGGACGTTCCTGTTGCTTCTGGGTAAATGTTCTCCCCGTATTTTCTTGTTCTAACCGATTCTCTTGTACTGACCGAGTGGATGATGAACCTTTACAGCCCTGCCTTGGCTGCGACTGATATGGATATCGACAAGACCCCGGACGACGCGGAATCCGACGACACAGCTATCTCCAAAGCCAGTAAGTCTGCCCGACTCGAATTTATTTGGACGACTGGATTGTTTGTCAGCTATCTCTTTGACTTTCTCTATTTGTTGCAGCACCACGGGACGTTGTTGTGCTCCTGGACGATGAAGAAGAAGTGCCCCTGAGGGAAAGGAGGAGGAGGGACAAGGGACTGAGTGGGAAAGCGCCTGAGGTTCAGGTTCATCAGTCGACACTGATGCCTGGGACGACGGTTGAGCGATCGACAGATCCGGCTCACACCAACGTCACTTTCGCTATTCCGCTGTCGACTGATTGCCCATCAGGATCAGCTGCTCAGACCCCTGCTGCTCCATTACAATTCCACGCATCAGACCCAGCGGCTGTTTCAACTGCTCTGCCATCATCGGCTTTTACTGCGTATCAAACTCCAGACGACCCACCGAGTGCCGCCAAGGAAGCTCTTCTTCAGTTGAATCTTGTGATGGGGCAGATGAAAGTGGTGCACGAGGCTAGTCAGGTGGCCTTTAACGTCGGCGCTGCTCTGCAGACCAATGTCCAGGTTAGTTGATTTCCGACTAATCTTATTTCTCATCCGATCACCCACTGGGGTGTGACTGTTTTAAAGTTGCACAAGTCTATTTGAGTCGACTTGGATTGAGTCGATTGAGTCTTTGAACGAGTGGGGGCACGCTGAGTGCACCCATTGGGTGTAGTCCCCGAGACCATAGTTGACTGTGGGCAGTCGACTGTGGTCTGAGAATCTGAATTTTCTCACTCGGCCTGGGCGGGCCATGTCGAGTGGAACCGGAACCAGTGGGGGCACGCTAAGTGCACCCACTGGGCGTAGTCCCCGAGACCGTGGTTGACTACGGGCAGTCGACTATGGTCTGAGAACGGCTCTCTTTTTTTGTGCTGGGCAGACCATGTTGTGTGTTTATTCAAACCAGTGGGGGCACGCTAAGTGCACCCACTGGGTGTAGTCCCCGAGACTGCCGTTGAATGTTTGATTCGGTGGTAGTCTTAGAGTAGCTATCATTGTGATGTCTTTTTATCTCAGTCAACTGATATGGCTTATACTGCAGAAATCTTGTGATCTTGGAGCTCAACTTTCCACAATGAACAAGCAGCAAATCAGCCTCAACCTTGATCTAGAATTGGCCAAGAAGAATCTCAAGACTGCTCGTGATGAAGTAGCTGCCATGGGAGGTAACCAATCGTCAACTGTCTATCTCACTGCTGGCACTTTTCCTTTCCATTTTTGAACCGAGTGACTCCACTTGAGCAGATGTATGTAGTGAAAACTGTCAACTCCAAGCCCGTCTGAAGAATGTTATTTCTTTAGAGAAGCAGGCTTTGGAGAAGAAGGATCTGGATCTTGCTGCTGCACAGAAGGAAGCGCGAGAGAAAACGGCGCTTGCTGAAAAGAAGCTTGCTTCAGTTGGCAAGTTAGAAGAGGAGAACTCCAAACTGAAGACTGCTGTTTCTGACGCCAATCGGGAGGTCGAGCGACTGAAGAAAGACAAGGACAGGCTGACTGGCGAGCTTGGGAGCCTCAAGGCCAAGAAGGGCGAGTTGGAGTCTTATCTGGGCCAGCTTGCTGCAAAGCTAGTCCTAAAACTTGAAGGTACTGATGATTGACTGACTTATTTTGGTCGACTGTCAAGCTTGATTATATCGTCGACTCACCATTTACTCTACTGTGTAGAGCTTTGCCAAGACTTTGAAGCGGAAACTGGGCGGGTCGATACGGGTCTCGATCCCATAAACTGTCCAGTCAAGGATGATGTTGCGATGAATGTGCTGCAGTTGGAATCTCGCATGGACAGCGCAGTTGCTTATCTTGCTCGCCTGAAAGCAGCGATGACTCGGGTTGATACTGAACTCTCGCATCAGGCGGAACTGTCTCAAGACCTCGAGTCTCTGATGGCTCGACTGAATCAAATACCTGACCGAGTGCAAGAGTGGAAGAAGTCATCTGCTCGCTTGGGCGCTGATGTCGCGTTGCCCTTGGTCCGAGTGCACTGCAAAGACATCAAAGAAGACAAGCTGGTGGAGCTCAAGGTTGCTAACACAAAGAGGCAGACCTTCCAATCCTTCATGGACACTTTCCTTGACGCCGCCACTCGCATTGCAGACAGCATAGACCTCAACAGTTTCTGCGACCCAGCCAGTCCTTCTCCTGACGCGTGACCGAGAAAGATTATGCTCCACCTTTATTTGCCTCGGAATGCCGAGTGATTGTGTAATCGTTAAACTTCTTCGGGCTCGATGCACGAATAGTTTTGATCCGTCGCCCGGAACTTTAGGATTTATCTGAACTTGGTTTATCTCTGAATATGCTTGTGTTTGCCTTCGAGAGGAATTTGTTTTTCAATTGGAATAATCTTTGTACTTGAGATGCAACTATTGTACTTATGGCGCAGCTCCGAGGAGAAGGTTGCAGTTGAACTGCACCTCGTCGTCCTTGCAGATAGGGATGGAGCACACGTTGTACTTGTGGCGTAGCTTTGAAGGAGAAGGTTTCAGTCGACATGTACCTCGTCGTCCTTGCGGATAGGGATGGAGCGCATGTTGTACTCGTGGCGCAGCTCCGAAGGAGAAGGTTTCAGTCGACCTGTACCTCGCCGTCCATGCGGATAGGGATGGAGCGCACGTTGTACTTGTGGCGCAGCTCCGAAGGAGAAGGTTTCAGTCGACCTGTACCTCGTCATCCTTGCGGATAGGGATGGAGCGCATGTTGTACTCGTGGCGCACCTCCGAAGGAGAAGGTTTCAGTCGACCTACACCTCGTCGTCCTTGCGGATAGGGATGGGTTTCAAACTTAGGCGAGTACTGGACTGCAGCTAAGCCCCCGAGTGGGAGGGTTGCTCGCCACTCGGTAGGATTTTTCAAACTTAGGCGAGTACTGGACTGCAGCTAAGCTTCCGAGGGGGA